>NW_027017722.1:1497500-1532500 GCF_036013445.1 Caloenas nicobarica
ACTGCGTGACAAGCCCTGAGCGAGCCCTGAGGCCTCCATACATGATACTACAGGCAGTATTGCTACTGGAAGTAAGGCTGCACTGGCAACAAATCCACACTGTCTTTTTGCAAAAAAGGGACTCTATGAGGTTGCTTACTCCCCTATTTTGTAGGTACAGGGACTGATTTGGAGCCAGCACCCCAAAGGCTTCCTCCAAAGGGCTGCACATATGCGGCTGTCTCACCCCCATGGCACAATGCCAGCACCCGGCAACGCAGTGGTCACCAGGCCCCACGCAGGATCCAGAGGAGCAGCCTCCCGTGTCCACTGCCAGAGCTGGCCCGGGGGCAGCCCCAGCACATCTGACAGGAAGCACTTGAGGAGCTGCTGGAATCACAAGCCAGGGGCTGAGGGAAGAAAACCTTGCAGGAGGCTGCTGGAGGTTCTCGGCTGCAAGACAATCTGCTGGCAGGGCCACCTTCCAAGCTCGGCTCATGGATGCAAATCCTTTTCAACTGGATAGCAGTGGCAAGACCAAGGCAATTCCTTCTTGAGGAGCACTGCAGAGCTCACCATCCTCATCTCCTACACAGCAACGCTCAGGAGCCGTAAGAGATAGGATGTCGAGGGCTTGCAAGGGCTTGCAAGGGCTTGCAGTGCTTTGGAACACCCACTGGTGTCCTACACAGGGACAGCAAGGATTCTTGCCCACAAGGTCCATCAGCTCAGAGGCACTTGGGCACTCTGGCAAGTCCGCGACATAGCTCCAGCTCAAGGGAGGATAGGGCTTGGGCAGCTCCTGGGAAGCATGAGCAGCCTGTGGGACAAGGAGCCAGGTCTGGCTCACATGCTCAGGGAGCAGCCCATGGCCAGCACTGGGCTCAGCAAGGCACTTTTTCCCCCGGGGCACATTGGCACTGGTCCCCGGCGGTTTTTTGCCTTCCTCTGCAGTTCTCAGCACCGTCCCTTGCCACCATTTCTTTGGGCCATTTGGCCTGGGAGCCGGCTGCTCATGCTCCACCATGCTGGCAGCCGCAGCTGCCACTTCTCAGCTCTCCCTGCAGGTAACACAAGCGCCTGGCAGGGACCAGAGCGCTTCTCATGCATCCCTGCCCAAGAAGCACAGCAGCCAAACAAGTTGTGGAAGGCAAAAAGTCTGCTCGTCATCGCTACATGTCACGCTTTGGAAGAGATGCCACGGTACCACTCACCTCTTCTTCCTCTTCTTCCTCTTCTTCTTCTTCTTCTTCTTCTTCTTCTTCTTCTTCTTCTTCCTCCTCTTTTGTGCATGGTCAGTCCCACAACTCCTTGTCAAGGTTCTCCCTCTGCAGGAACCGCGGACAGCTTGGCCTCTATTCCTGCTGCTGCTCTCTGCAGCTCTGGGACTTGCCTTTGCCAGCCTGCAAGGGATCTTTTCTCAGGCTAAACTGAAGAATGCCTCAGCCTACTCCTGGCTACACTTGGGCTTGAGCTAATGCTTGTGAGCCTGGCTTCTGAAACAGAGTCACAAAGGGAAAAAAAATGACACGAAGAAACATAACATGAATTAACATCAAATCAGGAAAATTAATAAATTAACAACAAAATAAAATAAAATTCATTGTGTTCTGTGTCCTTGAAATTGATTTTGGAACTGAAAACCCTCTGTCCTTTCAGGCAAACAGTCTCTTAGATATTGGACTGGCGGACAGGAGAGAAGAGGAGAGGAGAGGAGAGGAGAGGAGAGCAGTTCTGCTCTGTCAGGCCTGCAGTACTGCGTGACAAGCCCTGAGCGAGCCCTGAGGCCTCCATACATGATACTACAGGCAGTATTGCTACTGGAAGTAAGGCTGCACTGGCAACAAATCCACACTGTCTTTTTGCAAAAAAGGGACTCTATGAGGTTGCTTACTCCCCTATTTTGTGGGTACAGGGACTGATTTGGAGCCAGCACCCCAAAGGCTTCCTCCACAGGGCTGCACATATGCGGCTGTGTCACCCCCATGGCACAATGCCAGCACCCGGCAACGCAGTGGTCACGAGGCCCCACGCAGGATCCAGAGGAGCAGCCTCCCGTGTCCACTGCCAGAGCTGGCCCGGGGGCAGTCCCAGCACATCTGACAGGAAGCACTTGAGGAGCTGCTGGAATCACAAGCCAGGGGCTGAGGGAAGAAAACCTTGCATGAGGCTGCTGGAGGTTCTCCGCTGCAAGACAATCTGCTGGCAGGGCCACCTTCCAAGCTCGGCTCATGGATGCAAATCCTTTCCAACTGGATAGCAGTGGCAAGACCAAGGCAATTCCTTCTTGAGGAGCACTGCACAGCTCACCATCCTCATCTCCTACACAGCAACGCTCAGGAGCCGTAAGAGATAGGATGTCGAGGGCTTGCAAGGGCTTGCAAGGGCTTGCAGTGCTTTGGAACACCCACTGGTGTCCTACACAGGGACAGCAAGGATTCTTGCCCACAAGGTCCATCAGCTCAGAGGCACTTGGGCACTCTGGCAAGTCCGCGACATAGCTCCAGCTCAAGGGAGGATAGGGCTTGGGCAGCTCCTTGGAAGCATGAACAGCCTGTGGGACAAGGAGCCAGGTCTGGCTCACATGCTCAGGGAGCAGCCCATGGCCAGCACTGGGCTCAGCAAGGAACTTTTTCCCCCGGGACACATTGGCACTGGTCCCCGGCGGTTTTTTGCCTTCCTCTGCAGTTCTCAGCACCGCCCCTTGCCACCATTTCTTTGGGCCATTTGGCCTGGGAGCCGGCTGCTCATGCTCCACCATGCTGGCAGCCGCAGCTGCCACTTCTCAGCTCTCCCTGCAGGTAACACAAGCGCCTGGCAGGGACCAGAGCGCTTCTCATGCATCCCTGCCCAAGAAGCACAGCAGCCAAACAAGTTGTGGAAGGCAAAAAGTCTGCTCGTCATCGCTACATGTCACGCTTTGGAAGAGATGCCACGGTACCACTCACCTCTTCTTCCTCTTCTTCCTCTTCTTCCTTTTCTTCTTCTTCTTCTTCCTCCTCTTTTGTGCATGGTCAGTCCCACAACTCCTTGTCAAGGTTCTCCCTCTGCAGGAACCGCGGACAGCTTGGCCTCTATTCCTGTTGCTGCTCTCTGCAGCTCTGGGACTTGCCTTTGCCAGCCTGCAAGGGATCTTTTCTCAGGCTAAACTGAAGAATGCCTCAGCCTACTCCTGGCTACACTTGGGCTTGAGCTAATGCTTGTGAGCCTGGCTTCTGAAATAGAGTCACAAAGGGAAAAAAAATGACACGAAGAAACATAACATGAATTAACATCAAATCAAGAAAATTAACAAATTAACAACAAAATAAAATAAAATTCATTGTGTTCTGTGTCCTTGACATTGATTTTGGAACTGAAAACCCTCTGTCCTTTCAGGCAAACAGTCTCTTAGATATTGGACTGGCGGACAGGAGAGGAGAGGAGAGGAGAGGAGAGGAGAGGAGAGGAGAGGAGAGGAGAGGAGAGGAGAGGAGAGCAGTTCTGCTCTGTCAGGCCTGCAGTTCTGCGTGACAAGCCCTGAGCGAGCCCTGAGGCCTCCATACATGATACTACAGGCAGTATTGCTACTGGAAGGAAGGCTGCACTGGCAACAAATCCACACTGTCTTTTTGCAAAAAAGGGACTCTATTAGGTTGCTTACTCCCCTATTTTGTAGCTACAGGGACTGATTTGGAGCCAGCACCCCAAAGGCTTCCTCCAAAGGGCTGCACATATGCGGCTGTGTCACCCCCATGTCACAATGCCAGCACCCGGCAACGCAGTGGTCACCAGGCCCCACGCAGGATCCAGAGGAGCAGCCTCCCGTGTCCACTGCCAGAGCTGGCCCGGGGGCAGCCCCAGCACATCTGACAGGAAGCACTTGAGGAGCTGCTGGAATCACAGGCCAGGGGCTGAGGGAAGAAAACCTTGCATGAAGCTGCTGGAGGTTCTCCGCTGCAAGACAATCTGCTGGCAGGGCCACCTTCCAAGCTCGGCTCATGGACGCAAATCCTTTTCAACTGGATAGCAGTGGCAAGACCAAGGCAATTCCTTCTTGAGGACCACTGCACAGCTCACCATCCTCATCTCCTACACAGCAACGCTCAGGAGCCGTAAGAGATAGGATGTCGAGGGCTTGCAAGGGCTTGCAAGGGCTTGCAGTGCTTTGGAACAGCCACTGGTGTCCTACACAGGGACAGCAAGGATTCTTGCCCACAAGGTCCATCAGCTCAGAGGCAGTTGGGCACTCTGGCAAGTGCGCGACATAGCTCCAGCTCAAGGGAGGATAGGGCTTGGGCAGCTCCTGGGAAGCATGAGCAGCCTGTGGGGCAAGGAGCCAGGTCTGGCTCACATGCTCAGGGAGCAGCCCATGGCCAGCACTGGGCTCAGCAAGGAACTTTTTCCCCCGGGACACATTGGCACTGGTCCCCGGCGGTTTTTTGCCTTCCTCTGCACTTCTCAGCACCGCCCCTTGCCACCATTTCTTTGGGCCATTTGGCCTGGGAGCCGGATGCTCATGCTCCACCATGCTGGCAGCCGCAGCTGCCACTTCTCAGCTCTCCCTGCAGGTAACACAAGCGCCTGGCAGGGACCAGAGCGCTTCTCATGCATCCCTGCCCAAGAAGCACAGCAGCCAAACAAGTTGTGGAAGGCAAAAAGTCTGCTCGTCATCGCTACATGTCACGCTTTGGAAGAGATGCCACGGTACCACTCACCTCTTCTTCCTCTTCTTCCTCTTCTTCTTCTTCTTCTTCTTCTTCTTCTTCTTCCTCCTCTTTTGTGCATGGTCAGTCCCACAACTCCTTGTCAAGGTTCTCCCTCTGCAGGAACCGCGGACAGCTTGGCCTCTATTCCTGCTGCTGCTCTCTGCAGCTCTGGGACTTGCCTTTGCCAGCCTGCAAGGGATCTTTTCTCAGGCTAAACTGAAGAATGCCTCAGCCTACTCCTGGCTACACTTGGGCTTGAGCTAATGCTTGTGAGCCTGGCTTCTGAAACAGAGTCACAAAGGGAAAAAAAATGACACGAAGAAACATCACATGAATTAACATCAAATCAAGAAAATTAATAAATTAACAACAAAATAAAATAAAATTCATTGTGTTCTGTGTCCTTGAAATTGATTTTGGAACTGAAACCCCTCTGTCCTTTCAGGCAAACAGTCTCTTAGATATTGGACTGGCGGACAGGAAAGAAGAGGAGAGTAGAGGAGAGGAGAGGAGAGGAGAGGAGAGGAGAGGAGAGCAGTTCTGCTCTGTCAGGCCTGCAGTTCTGCGTGACAAGCCCTGAGCGAGCCCTGAGGCCTCCATACATGATACTACAGGCAGTATTACTACTGGAAGGAAGGCTGCACTGGCAACAAATCCACACTGTCTTTTTGCAAAAAAGGGACTCTATTAGGTTGCTTACTCCCCTATTTTGTAGCTACAGGGACTGGTTTGGAGCCAGCACCCCAAAGGCTTCCTCCAAAGGGCTGCACATATGCGGCTGTGTCACCCCCATGTCACAATGCCAGCACCCGGCAACGCAGTGGTCACCAGGCCCCACGCAGGATCCAGAGGAGCAGCCTCCCGTGTCCACTGCCAGAGCTGGCCCGGGGGCAGCCCCAGCACATCTGACAGGAAGCACTTGAGGAGCTGCTGGAATCACAAGCCAGGGGCTGAGGGAAGAAAACCTTGCATGAGGCTGCTGGAGGTTCTCCGCTGCAAGACAATCTGCTGGCAGGGCCACCTTCCAAGCTCGGCTCATGGATGCAAATCCTTTTCAACTGGATAGCAGTGGCAAGACCAAGGCAATTCCTTCTTGAGGAGCACTGCAGAGCTCACCATCCTCATCTCCTACACAGCAACGCTCAGGAGCCGTAAGAGATAGGATGTCGAGGGCTTACAAGGGCTTGCAAGGGCTTGCAGTGCTTTGGAACACCCACTGGTGTCCTACACAGGGACAGCAAGGATTCTTGCCCACAAGGTCCATCAGCTCAGAGGCACTTGGGCACTCTGGCAAGTCCGCGACATAGCTCCAGCTCAAGGGAGGATAGGGCTTGGGCAGCTCCTGGGAAGCATGAACAGCCTGTGGGACAAGGAGCCAGGTCTGGCTCACATGCTCAGGGAGCAGCCCATGGCCAGCACTGGGCTCAGCAAGGAACTTTTTCCCCCGGGGCACATTGGCACTGGTCCCCGGCGGTTTTTTGCCTTCCTCTGCAGTTCTCAGCACCGCCCCTTGCCACCATTTCTTTGGGCCATTTGGCCTGGGAGCCGGCTGCTCATGCTCCACCATGCTGGCAGCCGCAGCTGCCACTTCTCAGCTCTCCCTGCAGGTAACACAAGCGCCTGGCAGGGACCAGAGCGCTTCTCATGCATCCCTGCCCAAGAAGCACAGCAGCCAAACAAGTTGTGGAAGGCAAAAAGTCTGCTCGTCATCGCTACATGTCACGCTTTGGAAGAGATGCCACGGTACCACTCACCTCTTCTTCCTCTTCTTCCTCTTCTTCCTTTTCTTCTTCTTCTTCTTCCTCCTCTTTTGTGCATGGTCAGTCCCACAACTCCTTGTCAAGGTTCTCCCTCTGCAGGAACCGCGGACAGCTTGGCCTCTATTCCTGTTGCTGCTCTCTGCAGCTCTGGGACTTGCCTTTGCCAGCCTGCAAGGGATCTTTTCTCAGGCTAAACTGAAGAATGCCTCAGCCTACTCCTGGCTACACTTGGGCTTGAGCTAATGCTTGTGAGCCTGGGTTCTGAAACAGAGTCACAAAGGGAAAAAGAATGACACGAAGAAACATCACATGAATTAACATAAAATCAATAAAATTAATAAATTAACAACAAAATAAAATCAAATTCATTGTGTTCTGTGTCCTTGAAATTGATTTTGGAACTGAAACCCCTCTGTCCTTTCAGGCAAACAGTCTCTTAGATATTGGACTGGCGGACAGGAGAGAAGAGGAGAGGAGAGGAGAGGAGAGGAGAGGTGAGGAGAGGAGAGGAGAGGAGAGGAGAGGAGAGGAGAGGAGAGGAGAGGAGAGGAGAGGAGAGCAGTTCTGCTCTGTCAGGCCTGCAGTTCTGCGTGACAAGCCCTGAGCGAGCCCTGAGGCCTCCATACATGATACTACAGGCAGTATTGCTACTGGAAGGAAGGCTGCACTGGCAACAAATCCACACTGTCTTTTTGCAAAAAAGGGACTCTATTAGGTTGCTTACTCCCCTATTTTGTGGGTACAGGGACTGATTTGGAGCCAGCACCCCAAAGGCTTCCTCCAAAGGGCTGCACATATGCGGCTGTGTCACCCCCATGGCACAATGCCAGCACCCGGCAACGCAGTGGTCACCAGGCCCCACGCAGGATCCAGAGGAGCAGCCTCCCGTGTCCACTGCCAGAGCTGGCCCGGGGGCAGCCCCAGCACATCTGACAGGAAGCACTTGAGGAGCTGCTGGAATCACAAGCCAGGGGCTGAGGGAAGAAAACCTTGCATGAGGCTGCTGGAGGTTCTCCGCTGCAAGACAATCTGCTGGCAGGGCCACCTTCCAAGCTCGGCTCATGGATGCAAATCCTTTTCAACTGCATAGCAGTGGCAAGACCAAGGCAATTCCTTCTTGAGGAGCACTGCAGAGCTCACCATCCTCATCTCCTACAGAGCAACACTCAGGAGACGTAAGAGATAGGATGTCGAGGGCTTGCAAGGGCTTGCAAGGGCTTGCAGTGCTTTGGAACACCCACTGGTGTCCTACACAGGGACAGCAAGGATTCTTGCCCACAAGGTCTATCAGCTCAGAGGCACTTGGGCACTCTGGCAAGTCCGCGACATAGCTCCAGCTCAAGGGAGGATAGGCCTTGGGCAGCTCCTGGGAAGCATGAGCAGCCTGTGGGGCAAGGAGCCAGGTCTGGCTCACATGCTCAGGGAGCAGCCCATGGCCAGCACTGGGCTCAGCAAGGAACTTTTTCCCCCGGGACACATTGGCACTGGTCCCCGGCGGTTTTTTGCCTTCCTCTGCACTTCTCAGCACCGCCCCTTGCCACCATTTCTTTGGGCCATTTGGCCTGGGAGCCGGCTGCTCATGCTCCACCATGCTGGCAGCCGCAGCTGCCACTTCTCAGCTCTCCCTGCAGGTAACACAAGCGCCTGGCAGGGACCAGAGCGCTTCTCATGCATCCCTGCCCAAGAAGCACAGCAGCCAAACAAGTTGTGGAAGGCAAAAAGTCTGCTCGTCATCGCTACATGTCACGCTTTGGAAGAGATGCCACGGTACCACTCACCTCTTCTTCCTCTTCTTCCTCTTCTTCTTCTTCTTCTTCTTCTTCTTCTTCTTCCTCCTCTTTTGTGCATGGTCAGTCCCACAACTCCTTGTCAAGGTTCTCCCTCTGCAGGAACCGCGGACAGCTTGGCCTCTATTCCTGCTGCTGCTCTCTGCAGCTCTGGGACTTGCCTTTGCCAGCCTGCAAGGGATCTTTTCTCAGGCTAAACTGAAGAATGCCTCAGCCTACTCCTGGCTACACTTGGGCTTGAGCTAATGCTTGTGAGCCTGGCTTCTGAAACAGAGTCACAAAGGGAAAAAAAATGACACGAAGAAACATAACATGAATTAACATCAAATCAAGAAAATTAATAAATTAACAACAAAATAAAATAAAATTCATTGTGTTCTGTGTCCTTGACATTGATTTTGGAACTGAAAACCCTCTGTCCTTTCAGGCAAACAGTCTCTTAGATATTGGACTGGCGGACAGGAGAGAAGAGAAGAGGAGAGGAGAGGAGAGGAGAGGAGAGGAGAGGAGAGGAGAGCAGTTCTGCTCTGTCAGGCCTGCAGTTCTGCGTGACAAGCCCTGAGCGAGCCCTGAGGCCTCCATACATGATACTACAGGCAGTATTGCTACTGGAAGGAAGGCTGCACTGGCAACAAATCCACACTGTCTTTTTGCAAAAAAGGGACTCTATTAGGTTGCTTACTCCCCTATTTTGTGGGTACAGGGACTGATTTGGAGCCAGCACCCCAAAGGCTTCCTCCAAAGGGCTGCACATATGCGGCTGTGTCACCCCCATGGCACAATGCCAGCACCCGGCAACGCAGTGGTCACCAGGCCCCACGCAGGATCCAGAGGAGCAGCCTCCCGTGTCCACTGCCAGAGCTGGCCCGGGGGCAGCCCCAGCACATCTGACAGGAAGCACTTGAGGAGCTGCTGGAATCACAAGCCAGGGGCTGAGGGAAGAAAACCTTGCATGAGGCTGCTGGAGGTTCTCCGCTGCAAGACAATCTGCTGGCAGGGCCACCTTCCAAGCTCGGCTCATGGATGCAAATCCTTTTCAACTGGATAGCAGTGGCAAGACCAAGGCAATTCCTTCTTGAGGAGCACTGCAGAGTTCACCATCCTCATCTCCTACACAGCAACGCTCAGGAGCCGTAAGAGATAGGATGTCGAGGGCTTGCAAGGGCTTGCAAGGGCTTGCAGTGCTTTGGAACAGCCACTGGTGTCCTACACAGGGACAGCAAGGATTCTTGCCCACAAGGTCCATCAGCTCAGAGGCACTTGGGCACTCTGGCAAGTCCGCGACATAGCTCCAGCTCAAGGGAGGATAGGGCTTGGGCAGCTCCTGGGAAGCATGAGCAGCCTGTGGGACAAGGAACCAGGTCTGGCTCACATGCTCAGGGAGCAGCCCATGGCCAGCACTGGGCTCAGCAAGGAACTTTTTCCCCCGGGACACATTGGCACTGGTCCCCGGCGGTTTTTTGCCTTCCTCTGCAGTTCTCAGCACCGCCCCTTGCCACCATTTCTTTGGGCCATTTGGCCTGGGAGCCGGCTGCTCATGCTCCACCATGCTGGCAGCCGCAGCTGCCACTTCTCAGCTCTCCCTGCAGGTAACACAAGCGCCTGGCAGGGACCAGAGCGCTTCTCATGCATCCCTGGCCAAGAAGCACAGCAGCCAAACAAGTTGTGGAAGGCAAAAAGTCTGCTCGTCATCGCTACATGTCACGCTTTGGAAGAGATGCCACGGTACCACTCACCTCTTCTTCCTCTTCTTGCTCTTCTTCTTCTTCTTCTTCTTCTTCCTCCTCTTTTGTGCATGGTCAGTCCCACAACTCCTTGTCAAGGTTCTCCCTCTGCAGGAACCGCGGACAGCTTGGCCTCTATTCCTGCTGCTGCTCTCTGCAGCTCTGGGACTTGCCTTTGCCAGCCTGCAAGGGATCTTTTCTCAGGCTAAACTGAAGAATGCCTCAGCCTACTCCTGGCTACACTTGGGCTTGAGCTAATGCTTGTGAGCCTGGGTTCTGAAACAGAGTCACAAAGGGAAAAAAAATGACACGAAGAAACATAACATGAAATAACATCAAATCAAGAAAATTAACAAATTAACAACAAAATAAAATAAAATTCATTGTGTTCTGTGTCCTTGACATTGATTTTGGAACTGAAAACCCCTCTGTCCTTTCAGGCAAACAGTCTCTTAGATATTGGACTGGCGGACAGGAGAGAAGAGGAGAGGAGAGGAGAGGAGAGGAGAGGAGAGGAGAGGAGAGGAGAGGAGAGGAGAGGAGAGGAGAGGAGAGGAGAGGAGAGGAGAGGAGAGGAGAGGAGAGCAGTTCTGCTCTGTCAGGCCTGCAGTTCTGCGTGACAAGCCCTGAGCGAGCCCTGAGGCCTCCATACATGATACTACAGGCAGTATTTCTACTGGAAGGAAGGCTGCACTGGCAACAAATCCACACTGTCTTTTTGCAAAAAAGGGACTCTATTAGGTTGCTTACTCCCCTATTTTGTAGCTACAGGGACTGATTTGGAGCCAGCACCCCAAAGGCTTCCTCCAAAGGGCTGCACATATGCGGCTGTGTCACCCCCATGTCACAATGCCAGCACCCGGCAACGCAGTGGTCACCAGGCCCCACGCAGGATCCAGAGGAGCAGCCTCCCGTGTCCACTGCCAGAGCTGGTCCGGGGGCAGCCCCAGCACATCTGACAGGAAGCACTTGAGGAGCTGCTGGAATCACAGGCCAGGGGCTGAGGGAAGAAAACCTTGCATGAAGCTGCTGGAGGTTCTCCGCTGCAAGACAATCTGCTGGCAGGGCCACCTTCCAAGCTCGGCTCATGGATGCAAATCCTTTTCAACTGCATAGCAGTGGCAAGACCAAGGCAATTCCTTCTTGAGGACCACTGCACAGCTCACCATCCTCATCTCCTACACAGCAACGCTCAGGAGCCGTAAGAGATAGGATGTCGAGGGCTTGCAAGGGCTTGCAAGGGCTTGCAGTGCTTTGGAACAGCCACTGGTGTCCTACACAGGGACAGCAAGGATTCTTGCCCACAAGCTCCATCAGCTCAGAGGCAGTTGGGCACTCTGGCAAGTGCGCGACATAGCTCCAGCTCAAGGGAGGATAGGGCTTGGGCAGCTCCTGGGAAGCATGAGCAGCCTGTGGGACAAGGAGCCAGGTCTGGCTCACATGCTCAGGGAACAGCCCATGGCCAGCACTGGGCTCAGCAAGGAACTTTTTCCCCCGGGGCACATTGGCACTGGTCCTCGGCGGTTTTTTGCCTTCCTCTGCAGTTCTCAGCACCACCCCTTGCCACCATTTCTTTGGGCCATTTGGCCTGGGAGCCGGCTGCTCATGCTCCACCATGCTGGCAGCTGCAGCTGCCACTTCTCAGCTCTCCCTGCAGGTAACACAAGCGCCTGGCAGGGACCAGAGCGCTTCTCATGCATCCCTGCCCAAGAAGCACAGCAGCCAAACAAGTTGTGCAAGGCAAAAAGTCTGCTCGTCATCGCTACGTGTCACGCTTTGGAAGAGATGCCACGGTACCACTCACCTCTTCTTCCTCTTCTTGCTCTTCTTCCTCTTCTTCTTCTTCTTCTTCTTCTTCTTCCTCCTCTTTTGTGCATGGTCAGTCCCACAACTCCTTGTCAAGGTTCTCCCTCTGCAGGAACCGCGGACAGCTTGGCCTCTATTCCTGCTGCTGCTCTCTGCAGCTCTGGGACTTGCCTTTGCCAGCCTGCAAGGGATCTTTTCTCAGGCTAAACTGAAGAATGCCTCAGCCTACTCCTGGCTACACTTGGGCTTGAGCTAATGCTTGTGAGCCTGGGTTCTGAAACAGAGTCACAAAGGGAAAAAAAATGACACGAAGAAACATCACATGAATTAACATAAAATCAAGAAAATTAATAAATTAACAACAAAATAAAATCAAATTCATTGTGTTCTGTGTCCTTGACATTGATTTTGGAACTGAAAACCCTCTGTCCTTTCAGGCAAACAGTCTCTTAGATATTGGACTGGCGGACAGGAGAGAAGAGAAGAGGAGAGGAGAGGAGAGGAGAGGAGAGGAGAGGAGAGGAGAGCAGTTCTGCTCTGTCAGGCCTGCAGTTCTGCGTGACAAGCCCTGAGCGAGCCCTGAGGCCTCCATACATGATACTACAGGCAGTATTGCTACTGGAAGGAAGGCTGCACTGGCAACAAATCCACACTGTCTTTTTGCAAAAAAGGGACTCTATTAGGTTGCTTACTCCCCTATTTTGTGGGTACAGGGACTGATTTGGAGCCAGCACCCCAAAGGCTTCCTCCAAAGGGCTGCACATATGCGGCTGTGTCACCCCCATGTCACAATGCCAGCACCCGGCAACGCAGTGGTCACCAGGCCCCACGCAGGATCCAGAGGAGCAGCCTCCCGTGTCCACTGCCAGAGCTGGCCCGGGGGCAGCCCCAGCACATCTGACAGGAAGCACTTGAGGAGCTGCTGGAATCACAAGCCAGGGGCTGAGGGAAGAAAACCTTGCATGAGGCTGCTGGAGGTTCTCCGCTGCAAGACAATCTGCTGGCAGGGCCACCTTCCAAGCTCGGCTCATGGATGCAAATCCTTTTCAACTGCATAGCAGTGGCAAGACCAAGGCAATTCCTTCTTGAGGAGCACTGCAGAGTTCACCATCCTCATCTCCTACACAGCAACGCTCAGGAGCCGTAAGAGATAGGATGTCGAGGGCTTGCAAGGGCTTGCAAGGGCTTGCAGTGCTTTGGAACACCCACTGGTGTCCTACACAGGGACAGCAAGGATTCTTGCCCACAAGGTCCATCAGCTCAGAGGCACTTGGGCACTCTGGCAAGTCCGCGACATAGCTCCAGCTCAAGGGAGGATAGGGCTTGGGCAGCTCCTGGGAAGCATGAGCAGCCTGTGGGACAAGGAACCAGGTCTGGCTCACATGCTCAGGGAGCAGCCCATGGCCAGCACTGGGCTCAGCAAGGAACTTTTTCCCCCGGGACACATTGGCACTGGTCCCCGGCGGTTTTTTGCCTTCCTCTGCAGTTCTCAGCACCGCCCCTTGCCACCATTTCTTTGGGCCATTTGGCCTGGGAGCCGGCTGCTCATGCTCCACCATGCTGGCAGCCGCAGCTGCCACTTCTCAGCTCTCCCTGCAGGTAACACAAGCGCCTGGCAGGGACCAGAGCGCTTCTCATGCATCCCTGGCCAAGAAGCACAGCAGCCAAACAAGTTGTGGAAGGCAAAAAGTCTGCTCGTCATCGCTACATGTCACGCTTTGGAAGAGATGCCACGGTACCACTCACCTCTTCTTCCTCTTCTTCCTCTTCTTCTTCTTCTTCTTCTTCTTCCTCCTCTTTTGTGCATGGTCAGTCCCACAACTCCTTGTCAAGGTTCTCCCTCTGCAGGAACCGCGGACAGCTTGGCCTCTATTCCTGCTGCTGCTCTCTGCAGCTCTGGGACTTGCCTTTGCCAGCCTGCAAGGGATCTTTTCTCAGGCTAAACTGAAGAATGCCTCAGCCTACTCCTGGCTACACTTGGGCTTGAGCTAATGCTTGTGAGCCTGGGTTCTGAAACAGAGTCACAAAGGGAAAAAAAATGACACGAAGAAACATAACATGAAATAACATCAAATCAAGAAAATTAACAAATTAACAACAAAATAAAATAAAATTCATTGTGTTCTGTGTCCTTGACATTGATTTTGGAACTGAAAACCCCTCTGTCCTTTCAGGCAAACAGTCTCTTAGATATTGGACTGGCGGACAGGAGAGAAGAGGAGAGGAGAGGAGAGGAGAGGAGAGGAGAGGAGAGGAGAGGAGAGGAGAGGAGAGGAGAGGAGAGGAGAGGAGAGGAGAGGAGAGGAGAGCAGTTCTGCTCTGTCAGGCCTGCAGTTCTGCGTGACAAGCCCTGAGCGAGCCCTGAGGCCTCCATACATGATACTACAGGCAGTATTTCTACTGGAAGGAAGGCTGCACTGGCAACAAATCCACACTGTCTTTTTGCAAAAAAGGGACTCTATTAGGTTGCTTACTCCCCTATTTTGTAGCTACAGGGACTGATTTGGAGCCAGCACCCCAAAGGCTTCCTCCAAAGGGCTGCACATATGCGGCTGTGTCACCCCCATGTCACAATGCCAGCACCCGGCAACGCAGTGGTCACCAGGCCCCACGCAGGATCCAGAGGAGCAGCCTCCCGTGTCCACTGCCAGAGCTGGTCCGGGGGCAGCCCCAGCACATCTGACAGGAAGCACTTGAGGAGCTGCTGGAATCACAGGCCAGGGGCTGAGGGAAGAAAACCTTGCATGAAGCTGCTGGAGGTTCTCCGCTGCAAGACAATCTGCTGGCAGGGCCACCTTCCAAGCTCGGCTCATGGATGCAAATCCTTTTCAACTGCATAGCAGTGGCAAGACCAAGGCAATTCCTTCTTGAGGACCACTGCACAGCTCACCATCCTCATCTCCTACACAGCAACGCTCAGGAGCCGTAAGAGATAGGATGTCGAGGGCTTGCAAGGGCTTGCAAGGGCTTGCAGTGCTTTGGAACAGCCACTGGTGTCCTACACAGGGACAGCAAGGATTCTTGCCCACAAGCTCCATCAGCTCAGAGGCAGTTGGGCACTCTGGCAAGTGCGCGACATAGCTCCAGCTCAAGGGAGGATAGGGCTTGGGCAGCTCCTGGGAAGCATGAGCAGCCTGTGGGACAAGGAGCCAGGTCTGGCTCACATGCTCAGGGAACAGCCCATGGCCAGCACTGGGCTCAGCAAGGAACTTTTTCCCCCGGGGCACATTGGCACTGGTCCTCGGCGGTTTTTTGCCTTCCTCTGCAGTTCTCAGCACCACCCCTTGCCACCATTTCTTTGGGCCATTTGGCCTGGGAGCCGGCTGCTCATGCTCCACCATGCTGGCAGCTGCAGCTGCCACTTCTCAGCTCTCCCTGCAGGTAACACAAGCGCCTGGCAGGGACCAGAGCGCTTCTCATGCATCCCTGCCCAAGAAGCACAGCAGCCAAACAAGTTGTGCAAGGCAAAAAGTCTGCTCGTCATCGCTACGTGTCACGCTTTGGAAGAGATGCCACGGTACCACTCACCTCTTCTTCCTCTTCTTGCTCTTCTTCCTCTTCTTCTTCTTCTTCTTCTTCTTCTTCCTCCTCTTTTGTGCATGGTCAGTCCCACAACTCCTTGTCAAGGTTCTCCCTCTGCAGGAACCGCGGACAGCTTGGCCTCTATTCCTGCTGCTGCTCTCTGCAGCTCTGGGACTTGCCTTTGCCAGCCTGCAAGGGATCTTTTCTCAGGCTAAACTGAAGAATGCCTCAGCCTACTCCTGGCTACACTTGGGCTTGAGCTAATGCTTGTGAGCCTGGGTTCTGAAACAGAGTCACAAAGGGAAAAAAAATGACACGAAGAAACATCACATGAATTAACATAAAATCAAGAAAATTAATAAATTAACAACAAAATAAAATCAAATTCATTGTGTTCTGTGTCCTTGAAATTGATTTTGGAACTGAAACCCCTCTGTCCTTTCAGGCAAACAGTCTCTTAGATATTGGACTGGCGGACAGGAGAGAAGAGTAGAGGAGAGGAGAGGAGAGGAGAGGAGAGCAGTTCTGCTCTGTCAGGCCTGCAGTTCTGCGTGACAAGCCCTGAGCGAGCCCTGAGGCCTCCATACATGATACTACAGGCAGTATTGCTACTGGAAGGAAGGCTGCACTGGCAACAAATCCACACTGTCTTTTTGCAAAAAAGGGACTCTGTTAGGTTGCTTACTCCCCTATTTTGTAGCTACAGGGACTGATTTGGAGCCAGCACCCCAAAGGCTTCCTCCAAAGGGCTGCACATATGCGGCTGTGTCACCCCCATGTCACAATGCCAGCACCCGGCAACGCAGTGGGCACGAGGCCCCACGCAGGATCCAGAGGAGCAGCCTCCCGTGTCCACTGCCAGAGCTGGCCCGGGGGCAGCCCCAGCACATCTGAGAGGAAGCTCTTGAGGAGCCGCTGGAATCACAGGCCAGGGGCTGAGGGAAGAAAACCTTGCATGAGGCTGCTGGAGGTTCTCCGCTGCAAGACAATCTGCTGGCAGGGCCACCTTCCAAGCTCGGCTCATGGATGCAAATGCTTTTCAACTGGATAGCAGTGGCAAGACCAAGGCAATTCCTTCTTGAGGAGCACTGCAGAGCTCACCATCCTCATCTCCTACACAGCAACGCTCAGGAGCCGTAAGAGATAGGATGTCGAGGGCTTGCAAGGGCTTGCAAGGGCTTGCAGTGCTTTGGAACACCCACTGGTGTCCTACACAGGGACAGCAAGGATTCTTGCCCACAAGGTCCATCAGCTCAGAGGCACTTGGGCACTCTGGCAAGTCCGCCAGATAGTTCCAGCTCAAGGGAGGATAGGGCTTGGGCAGCTCCTGGCAAGCATGAGCAGCCTGTGGGACATGTAGCCAGGTCTGGCTCACATGCTCAGGGAACAGCCCATGGCCAGCACTGGGCTCAGTAAGGAACTTTTTCCCCCGGGGCACATTGGCACTGGTCCCCGGCGGTTTTTTGCCTTCCTCTGCAGTTCTCAGCACCGCCCCTTGCCACCATTTCTTTGGGCCATTTGGCCTGGGAGCCGGCTGCTCATGCTCCACCATGCTGGCAGCCGCAGCTGCCACTTCTCAGCTCTCCCTGCAGCTAACACAAGCGCCTGGCAGGGACCAGAGCGCTTCTCATGCATCCCTGCCCAAGAAGCACAGCAGCCAAACAAGTTGTGGAAGGCAAAAAGTCTGCTCGTCATCGCTACATGTCACGCTTTGGAAGAGATGCCACGGTACCACTCACCTCTTCTTCCTCTTCTTGCTCTTCTTCTTCTTCTTCTTCTTCTTCCTCCTCTTTTGTGCATGGTCAGTCCCACAACTCCTTGTCAAGGTTCTCCCTCTGCAGGAACCGCGGACAGCTTGGCCTCTATTCCTGCTGCTGCTCTCTGCAGCTCTGGGACTTGCCTTTGCCAGCCTGCAAGGGATCTTTTCTCAGGCTAAACTGAAGAATGCCTCAGCCTACTCCTGGCTACACTTGGGCTTGAGCTAATGCTTGTGAGCCTGGGTTCTGAAACAGAGTCACAAAGGGAAAAAAAATGACACGAAGAAACATAACATGAAATAACATCAAATCAAGAAAATTAACAAATTAACAACAAAATAAAATAAAATTCATTGTGTTCTGTGTCCTTGACATTGATTTTGGAACTGAAAACCCCTCTGTCCTTTCAGGCAAACAGTCTCTTAGATATTGGACTGGCGGACAGGAGAGAAGAGGAGAGGAGAGGAGAGGAGAGGAGAGGAGAGGAGAGGAGAGGAGAGGAGAGGAGAGGAGAGGAGAGCAGTTCTGCTCTGTCAGGCCTGCAGTTCTGCGTGACAAGCCCTGAGCGAGCCCTGAGGCCTCCATACATGATACTACAGGCAGTATTTCTACTGGAAGGAAGGCTGCACTGGCAACAAATCCACACTGTCTTTTTGCAAAAAAGGGACTCTATTAGGTTGCTTACTCCCCTATTTTGTAGCTACAGGGACTGATTTGGAGCCAGCACCCCAAAGGCTTCCTCCAAAGGGCTGCACATATGCGGCTGTGTCACCCCCATGTCACAATGCCAGCACCCGGCAACGCAGTGGTCACCAGGCCCCACGCAGGATCCAGAGGAGCAGCCTCCCGTGTCCACTGCCAGAGCTGGTCCGGGGGCAGCCCCAGCACATCTGACAGGAAGCACTTGAGGAGCTGCTGGAATCACAGGCCAGGGGCTGAGGGAAGAAAACCTTGCATGAAGCTGCTGGAGGTTCTCCGCTGCAAGACAATCTGCTGGCAGGGCCACCTTCCAAGCTCGGCTCATGGATGCAAATCCTTTTCAACTGCATAGCAGTGGCAAGACCAAGGCAATTCCTTCTTGAGGACCACTGCACAGCTCACCATCCTCATCTCCTACACAGCAACGCTCAGGAGCCGTAAGAGATAGGATGTCGAGGGCTTGCAAGGGCTTGCAAGGGCTTGCAGTGCTTTGGAACAGCCACTGGTGTCCTACACAGGGACAGCAAGGATTCTTGCCCACAAGCTCCATCAGCTCAGAGGCAGTTGGGCACTCTGGCAAGTGCGCGACATAGCTCCAGCTCAAGGGAGGATAGGGCTTGGGCAGCTCCTGGGAAGCATGAGCAGCCTGTGGGACAAGGAGCCAGGTCTGGCTCACATGCTCAGGGAACAGCCCATGGCCAGCACTGGGCTCAGCAAGGAACTTTTTCCCCCGGGGCACATTGGCACTGGTCCTCGGCGGTTTTTTGCCTTCCTCTGCAGTTCTCAGCACCACCCCTTGCCACCATTTCTTTGGGCCATTTGGCCTGGGAGCCGGCTGCTCATGCTCCACCATGCTGGCAGCTGCAGCTGCCACTTCTCAGCTCTCCCTGCAGGTAACACAAGCGCCTGGCAGGGACCAGAGCGCTTCTCATGCATCCCTGCCCAAGAAGCACAGCAGCCAAACAAGTTGTGCAAGGCAAAAAGTCTGCTCGTCATCGCTACGTGTCACGCTTTGGAAGAGATGCCACGGTACCACTCACCTCTTCTTCCTCTTCTTGCTCTTCTTCCTCTTCTTCTTCTTCTTCTTCTTCTTCTTCCTCCTCTTTTGTGCATGGTCAGTCCCACAACTCCTTGTCAAGGTTCTCCCTCTGCAGGAACCGCGGACAGCTTGGCCTCTATTCCTGCTGCTGCTCTCTGCAGCTCTGGGACTTGCCTTTGCCAGCCTGCAAGGGATCTTTTCTCAGGCTAAACTGAAGAATGCCTCAGCCTACTCCTGGCTACACTTGGGCTTGAGCTAATGCTTGTGAGCCTGGGTTCTGAAACAGAGTCACAAAGGGAAAAAAAATGACACGAAGAAACATCACATGAATTAACATAAAATCAAGAAAATTAATAAATTAACAACAAAATAAAATCAAATTCATTGTGTTCTGTGTCCTTGAAATTGATTTTGGAACTGAAACCCCTCTGTCCTTTCAGGCAAACAGTCTCTTAGATATTGGACTGGCGGACAGGAGAGAAGAGTAGAGGAGAGGAGAGGAGAGGAGAGGAGAGGAGAGCAGTTCTGCTCTGTCAGGCCTGCAGTTCTGCGTGACAAGCCCTGAGCGAGCCCTGAGGCCTCCATACATGATACTACAGGCAGTATTGCTACTGGAAGGAAGGCTGCACTGGCAACAAATCCACACTGTCTTTTTGCAAAAAAGGGACTCTATTAGGTTGCTTACTCCCCTATTTTATAGCTACAGGGACTGATTTGGAGCCAGCACCCCAAAGGCTTCCTCCAAAGGGCTGCACATATGCGGATGTGTCAGCCCCATGTCACAATGCCAGCACCCGGCAACGCAGTGGTCACAAGGCCCCACGCAGGATCCAGAGGAGCAGCCTCCCGTGTCCACTGCCAGAGCTGGCCCGGGGGCAGCCCCAGCACATCTGACAGGAAGCACTTGAGGAGCTGCTGGAATCACAGGCCAGGGGCTGAGGGAAGAAAACCTTGCAGGAGGCTGCTGGAGGTTCTCCGCTGCAAGACAATCTGCTGGCAGGGCCACCTTCCAAGCTCGGCTCATGGATGCAAATCATTTTCAACTGCATAGCAGTGGCAAGACCAAGGCAATTCCTTCTTGAGGAGCACTGCAGAGCTCACCATCCTCATCTCCTACACAGTAACGCTCAGGAGCCGTAAGAGATAGGATGTCGAGGGCTTGCAAGGGCTTGCAAGGGCTTGCAGTGCTTTGGAACACCCACTGGTGTCCTACACAGGGACAGCAAGGATTCTTGCCCACAAGCTCCATCAGCTCAGAGGCAGTTGGGCACTCTGGCAAGTGCGCGACATAGCTCCAGCTCAAGGGAGGATAGGGCTTGGGCAGCTCCTGGGAAGCATGAGCAGCCTGTGGGACAAGGAGCCAGGTCTGGCTCACATGCTCAGGGAGCAGCCCCTGGCCAGCACTGGGCTCGGCAAGGAACTTTTTCCCCCGGGGCACATTGGCACTGGTCCCCGGCGGTTTTTTGCCTTCCTCTGCAGTTCTCAGCACCACCCCTTGCCACCATTTCTTTGGGCCATTTGGCCTGGGAGCCGGCTGCTCATGCTCCACCATGCTGGCAGCTGCAGCTGCCACTTCTCAGCTCTCCCTTGAGGTTACACAAGCGCCTGGCAGGGACCAGAGCGCTTCTCATGCATCCCTGCCCAAGAAGCACAGCAGCCAAACAAGTTGTGGAAGGCAAAAAGTCTGCTCGTCATCGCTACATGTCACGCTTTGGAAGAGATGCCACGGTACCACTCACCTCTTCTTCCTCTTCTTCCTCTTCTTCTTCTTCTTCTTCTTCTTCTTCTTCTTCTTCTTCTTCTTCCTCCTCCTCTTTTGTGCATGGTCAGTCCCACAACTCCTTGTCAAGGTTCTCCCTCTGCAGGAACCGCGGACAGCTTGGCCTCTATTCCTGCTGCTGCTCTCTGCAGCTCTGGGACTTGCCTTTGCCAGCCTGCAAGGGATCTTTTCTCAGGCTAAACTGAAGAATGCCTCAGCCTACTCCTGGCTACACTTGGGCTTGAGCTAATGCTTGTGAGCCTGGGTTCTGAAACAGAGTCACAAAGGGAAAAAAAATGACACGAAGAAACATAACATGAATTAACATAAAATCAAGAAAATTAATAAATTAACAGCAAAATAAAATCAAATTCATTGTGTTATGTGTCCTTGAAATTGATTTTGGAACTGAAAACCCTCTGTCCTTTCAGGCAAACAGTCTCTTAGATATTGGACTGGCGGACAGGAGAGAAGAGGAGAGGAGAGGAGAGGAGAGGAGAGGAGAGGAGAGGAGAGGAGAGGAGAGGAGAGGAGAGGAGAGGAGAGGAGAGGAGAGGAGAGGAGAGGAGAGGAGAGGAGAGGAGAGGAGAGGAGAGGAGAGCAGTTCTGCTCTGTCAGGCCTGCAGTTCTGCGTGACAAGCCCTGAGCGAGCCCTGAGGCCTCCATACATGATACTACAGGCAGTATTGCTACTGGAAGGAAGGCTGCACTGGCAACAAATCCACACTGTCTTTTTGCAAAAAAGGGACTCTGTTAGGTTGCTTACTCCCCTATTTTGTAGCTACAGGGACTGATTTGGAGCCAGCACCCCAAAGGCTTCCTCCAAAGGGCTGCACATATGCGGCTGTGTCACCCCCATGTCACAATGCCAGCACCCGGCAACGCAGTGGGCACGAGGCCCCACGCAGGATCCAGAGGAGCAGCCTCCCGTGTCCACTGCCAGAGCTGGCCCGGGGGCAGCCCCAGCACATCTGAGAGGAAGCTCTTGAGGAGCCGCTGGAATCACAGGCCAGGGGCTGAGGGAAGAAAACCTTGCAGGAGGCTGCTGGAGGTTCTCCGCTGCAAGACAAGCTGCTGGCAGGGCCACCTTCCAAGCTCGGCTCATGGATGCAAATCCTTTTCAACTGGATAGCAGTGGCAAGACCAAGGCAATTCCTTCTTGAGGAGCACTGCAGAGCTCACCATCCTCATCTCCTACACAGCAACGCTCAGGAGCCGTAAGAGATAGGATGTCGAGGGCTTGCAAGGGCTTGCAAGGGCTTGCAGTGCTTTGGAACACCCACTGGTGTCCTACACAGGGACAGCAAGGATTCTTGCCCACAAGGTCCATCAGCTCAGAGGCACTTGGGCACTCTGGCAAGTCCGCCAGATAGTTCCAGCTCAAGGGAGGATAGGGCTTGGGCAGCTCCTGGCAAGCATGAGCAGCCTGTGGGACATGTAGCCAGGTCTGGCTCACATGCTCAGGGAACAGCCCATGGCCAGCACTGGGCTCAGCAAGGAACTTTTTCCCCCGGGGCACATTGGCACTGGTCCCCGGCGGTTTTTTGCCTTCCTCTGCAGTTCTCAGCACCGCCCCTTGCCACCATTTCTTTGGGCCATTTGGCCTGGGAGCCGGCTGCTCATGCTCCACCACGCTGGCAGCCGCAGCTGCCACTTCTCAGTTCTCCCTGCAGCTAACACAAGCGCCTGGCAGGGACCAGAGCGCTTCTCATGCATCCCTGCCCAAGAAGCACAGCAGCCAAACAAGTTGTGCAAGGCAAAAAGTCTGCTCGTCATCGCTACGTGTCACGCTTTGGAAGAGATGCCACGGTACCACTCACCTCTTCTTCCTCTTCTTGCTCTTCTTCCTCTTCTTCTTCTTCTTCTTCTTCTTCTTCCTCCTCTTTTGTGCATGGTCAGTCCCACAACTCCTTGTCAAGGTTCTCCCTCTGCAGGAACCGCGGACAGCTTGGCCTCTATTCCTGCTGCTGCTCTCTGCAGCTCTGGGACTTGCCTTTGCCAGCCTGCAAGGGATCTTTTCTCAGGCTAAACTGAAGAATGCCTCAGCCTACTCCTGGCTACACTTGGGCTTGAGCTAATGCTTGTGAGCCTGGGTTCTGAAACAGAGTCACAAAGGGAAAAAAAATGACACGAAGAAACATCACATGAATTAACATAAAATCAAGAAAATTAATAAATTAACAACAAAATAAAATCAAATTCATTGTGTTCTGTGTCCTTGAAATTGATTTTGGAACTGAAACCCCTCTGTCCTTTCAGGCAAACAGTCTCTTAGATATTGGACTGGCGGACAGGAGAGAAGAGTAGAGGAGAGGAGAGGAGAGGAGAGGAGAGGAGAGCAGTTCTGCTCTGTCAGGCCTGCAGTTCTGCGTGACAAGCCCTGAGCGAGCCCTGAGGCCTCCATACATGATACTACAGGCAGTATTGCTACTGGAAGGAAGGCTGCACTGGCAACAAATCCACACTGTCTTTTTGCAAAAAAGGGACTCTATTAGGTTGCTTACTCCCCTATTTTATAGCTACAGGGACTGATTTGGAGCCAGCACCCCAAAGGCTTCCTCCAAAGGGCTGCACATATGCGGATGTGTCAGCCCCATGTCACAATGCCAGCACCCGGCAACGCAGTGGTCACAAGGCCCCACGCAGGATCCAGAGGAGCAGCCTCCCGTGTCCACTGCCAGAGCTGGCCCGGGGGCAGCCCCAGCACATCTGACAGGAAGCACTTGAGGAGCTGCTGGAATCACAGGCCAGGGGCTGAGGGAAGAAAACCTTGCAGGAGGCTGCTGGAGGTTCTCCGCTGCAAGACAATCTGCTGGCAGGGCCACCTTCCAAGCTCGGCTCATGGATGCAAATCATTTTCAACTGCATAGCAGTGGCAAGACCAAGGCAATTCCTTCTTGAGGAGCACTGCAGAGCTCACCATCCTCATCTCCTACACAGTAACGCTCAGGAGCCGTAAGAGATAGGATGTCGAGGGCTTGCAAGGGCTTGCAAGGGCTTGCAGTGCTTTGGAACACCCACTGGTGTCCTACACAGGGACAGCAAGGATTCTTGCCCACAAGCTCCATCAGCTCAGAGGCAGTTGGGCACTCTGGCAAGTGCGCGACATAGCTCCAGCTCAAGGGAGGATAGGGCTTGGGCAGCTCCTGGGAAGCATGAGCAGCCTGTGGGACAAGGAGCCAGGTCTGGCTCACATGCTCAGGGAGCAGCCCCTGGCCAGCACTGGGCTCGGCAAGGAACTTTTTCCCCCGGGGCACATTGGCACTGGTCCCCGGCGGTTTTTTGCCTTCCTCTGCAGTTCTCAGCACCGCCCCTTGCCACCATTTCTTTGGGCCATTTGGCCTGGGAGCCGGCTGCTCATGCTCCACCATGCTGGCAGCTGCAGCTGCCACTTCTCAGCTCTCCCTTGAGGTTACACAAGCGCCTGGCAGGGACCAGAGCGCTTCTCATGCATCCCTGCCCAAGAAGCACAGCAGCCAAACAAGTTGTGGAAGGCAAAAAGTCTGCTCGTCATCGCTACATGTCACGCTTTGGAAGAGATGCCACGGTACCACTCACCTCTTCTTCCTCTTCTTCCTCTTCTTCTTCTTCTTCTTCTTCTTCTTCTTCTTCTTCTTCTTCTTCCTCCTCCTCTTTTGTGCATGGTCAGTCCCACAACTCCTTGTCAAGGTTCTCCCTCTGCAGGAACCGCGGACAGCTTGGCCTCTATTCCTGCTGCTGCTCTCTGCAGCTCTGGGACTTGCCTTTGCCAGCCTGCAAGGGATCTTTTCTCAGGCTAAACTGAAGAATGCCTCAGCCTACTCCTGGCTACACTTGGGCTTGAGCTAATGCTTGTGAGCCTGGGTTCTGAAACAGAGTCACAAAGGGAAAAAAAATGACACGAAGAAACATAACATGAATTAACATAAAATCAAGAAAATTAATAAATTAACAGCAAAATAAAATCAAATTCATTGTGTTATGTGTCCTTGAAATTGATTTTGGAACTGAAAACCCTCTGTCCTTTCAGGCAAACAGTCTCTTAGATATTGGACTGGCGGACAGGAGAGAAGAGGAGAGGAGAGGAGAGGAGAGGAGAGGAGAGGAGAGGAGAGGAGAGGAGAGGAGAGGAGAGGAGAGGAGAGGAGAGGAGAGGAGAGGAGAGGAGAGGAGAGGAGAGGAGAGCAGTTCTGCTCTGTCAGGCCTGCAGTTCTGCGTGACAAGCCCTGAGCGAGCCCTGAGGCCTCCATACATGATACTACAGGCAGTATTGCTACTGGAAGGAAGGCTGCACTGGCAACAAATCCACACTGTCTTTTTGCAAAAAAGGGACTCTGTTAGGTTGCTTACTCCCCTATTTTGTAGCTACAGGGACTGATTTGGAGCCAGCACCCCAAAGGCTTCCTCCAAAGGGCTGCACATATGCGGCTGTGTCACCCCCATGTCACAATGCCAGCACCCGGCAACGCAGTGGGCACGAGGCCCCACGCAGGATCCAGAGGAGCAGCCTCCCGTGTCCACTGCCAGAGCTGGCCCGGGGGCAGCCCCAGCACATCTGAGAGGAAGCTCTTGAGGAGCCGCTGGAATCACAGGCCAGGGGCTGAGGGAAGAAAACCTTGCAGGAGGCTGCTGGAGGTTCTCCGCTGCAAGACAAGCTGCTGGCAGGGCCACCTTCCAAGCTCGGCTCATGGATGCAAATCCTTTTCAACTGGATAGCAGTGGCAAGACCAAGGCAATTCCTTCTTGAGGAGCACTGCAGAGCTCACCATCCTCATCTCCTACACAGCAACGCTCAGGAGCCGTAAGAGATAGGATGTCGAGGGCTTGCAAGGGCTTGCAAGGGCTTGCAGTGCTTTGGAACACCCACTGGTGTCCTACACAGGGACAGCAAGGATTCTTGCCCACAAGGTCCATCAGCTCAGAGGCACTTGGGCACTCTGGCAAGTCCGCCAGATAGTTCCAGCTCAAGGGAGGATAGGGCTTGGGCAGCTCCTGGCAAGCATGAGCAGCCTGTGGGACATGTAGCCAGGTCTGGCTCACATGCTCAGGGAACAGCCCATGGCCAGCACTGGGCTCAGCAAGGAACTTTTTCCCCCGGGGCACATTGGCACTGGTCCCCGGCGGTTTTTTGCCTTCCTCTGCAGTTCTCAGCACCGCCCCTTGCCACCATTTCTTTGGGCCATTTGGCCTGGGAGCCGGCTGCTCATGCTCCACCACGCTGGCAGCCGCAGCTGCCACTTCTCAGTTCTCCCTGCAGCTAACACAAGCGCCTGGCAGGGACCAGAGCGCTTCTCATGCATCCCTGCCCAAGAAGCACAGCAGCCAAACAAGTTGTGGAAGGCAAAAAGTCTGCTCGTCATCGCTACATGTCACGCTTTGGAAGAGATGCCACGGTACCACTCACCTCTTCTTCCTCTTCTTGCTCTTCTTCTTCTTCTTCTTCTTCTTCTTCTTCTCCCTCCTCTTTTGTGCATGGTCAGTCCCACAACTCCTTGTCAAGTTTCTGCCTCTGCAGGAACCGCGGACAGCTTGGCCTCTATTCCTGCTCCTGCTCTCTGCAGCTCTGGGACTTGCCTTTGCCAGCCTGCAAGGGATCTTTTCTCAGGCTAAACTGAAGAAGGCCTCAGCCTACTCCTGGCTACACTTGGGCTTGAGCTAATGCTTGTGAGCCTGGGTTCTGAAACAGAGTCACAAAGGGAAAAAATGACACGAAGAAACATAACATGAATTAACATAAAATCAAGAAAATTAATAAATTAACAACAAAATAAAATAAAATTCATTGTGTTCTGTGTCCTTGAAATTGATTTTGAAACTGAAAACCCTCTGTCCTTTCAGGCAAACAGTCTCTTAGATATTGGACTGGCGGACAGGAGAGAAGAGGAGAGGAGAGGAGAGGAGAGGAGAGGAGAGGAGAGGAGAGGAGAGGAGAGGAGAGGAGAGGAGAGGAGAGGAGAGGAGAGGAGAGCAGTTCTGCTCTGTCAGGCCTGCAGTTCTGCGTGACAAGCCCTGAGCGAGCCCTGAGGACTTCATACATGATACTACAGGCAGTATTGCTACTGGAAGTAAGGCTGCACTGGCAACAAATCCACACTGTATTTTGCAAAAAAGGGACTCTATTAGGTTGCTTACTCCCCTATTTTGTAGCTACAGGGACTGATTTGGAGCCAGCACTCCAAAGGCTTCCTCCAAAGGGCTGCACATATGCGGCTGTGTCAGCCCCATGTCACAATCCCAGCACCCGGCAACGCAGTGGTCACGAGGCCCCACACAGGATCCAGAGGAGCAGCCTCCCGTGTCCACTGCCAGAGCTGGCCCGGGGGCAGCCTCAGCACATCTGACAGGAAGCACTTGCGGAGCTGCTGGAATCACAGGCCCACAAGTCCTTGTCAAAGTTCTCCCTCTGCAGGAACAGACAGAGCAGAACTGCTCTCCTCTCCTCTCCTCTCCTCTCCTCTTCTCTCCTGTCCGCCAGTCCAATATCAAAGAGTCTGTTTGCCTGAAAGGACAGAGGGGTTTCAGTTCCAAAATCAATTTCAAGGACACAGAACACAATGAATTTGATTTTATTTTGTTGTTAATTTATTAATTTTCTTGATTTTATGTTAATTCATGTGATGTTTCTTCGT
Organism: Caloenas nicobarica; assembly: GCF_036013445.1. Taxonomy (NCBI): domain Eukaryota; kingdom Metazoa; phylum Chordata; class Aves; order Columbiformes; family Columbidae; genus Caloenas; species Caloenas nicobarica. The sequence goes on from NW_027017722.1 coordinate 1,524,629, forward strand.
GTCATTTTTTTTCCCTTTGTGACTCTGTTTCAGAACCCAGGCTCACAAGCATTAGCTCAAGCCCAAGTGTAGCCAGGAGTAGGCTGAGGCATTCTTCAGTTTAGCCTGAGAAAAGATCCCTTGCACGCTGGCAAAGGCAAGTCCCAGAGCTGCAGAGAGCAGCAGCAGGAATAGAGGCCAAGCTGTCCGCGGTTCCTGCAGAGGGAGAACCTTGACAAGGAGTTGTGGGACTGACCATGCACAAAAGAGGAGGAAGAAGAAGAAGAAGAAGAAGAAGAAGAAGAAGAAGAAGAGGAAGAAGAGGAAGAAGAGGTGAGTGGTACCGTGGCATCTCTTCCAAAGCGTGACATGTAGCGATGACGAGCGGACTTTTTGCCTTCCACAACTTGTTTGGCTGCTGTGCTTCTTGGGCAGGGATGCATGAGAAGCGCTCTGGTCCCTGCCAGGCGCTTGTGTTACCTGCAGGGAGAGCTGAGAAGTGGCAGCTGCGGCTGCCAGCATGGTGGAGCATGAGCAGCCGGCTCCCAGGCCAAATGGCAGAAGAAATGGTGGCAAGGGGCAGTGCTGAGAACTGCAGAGGAAGGCAAAAAACCGCCGGGGACCAGTGCCAATGTGCCCCGGGGGAAAAACTTCCTTGCTGAGCCCAGAGCTGGCCATGGGCTGTTCCCTGAGCATGTGAGCCAGACCTGGCTCCTTGTCCCACAGGCTGCTCATGCTTCCCAGGAGCTGCCCAAGCCCTATCCTCCCTTGAGCTGGAGCTATCTGGCGGACTTGCCAGAGTGCCCAACTGCCTCTGAGCTGATAGACCTTGTGGGCAAGAATCCTTGCTGTCCCTGTGTAGGACACCAGTGGGTGTTCCAAAGCACTGCAAGCCCTTGCAAGCCCTCGACATCCTATCTCTTACGGCTCCTGAGCGTTGCTCTGTAGGAGATGAGGATGGTGAGCTCTGCAGTGCTCCTCAGGAAGGAGTTGCCTTGGTCTTGCCACTGCTATCCAGTTGAAAAGGATTTGCATCCATGAGCCGAGCTTGGAAGGTGGCCCTGCCAGCACATTGTCTTGCAGCGGAGAACCTCCAGCAGCCTCCTGCAAGGTTTTCTTCCCTCAGCCCCTGGCCTGTGATTCCAACAGCTCCTCAAGTGCTTCCTGTCAGATGTGCTGGGGCTGCCCCTGGGCCAGCTCTGGCAGTGGACACGGGAGGCTGCTCCTCTGGATCCTGCGTGGGGCCTCGTGCACACTGCGTTGCCGGGTGCTGGCATTGTGACACGGGGCTGACACATCCGCATATGTGCAGCCCTTTGGAGGAAGCCTTTGGGGTGCTGGCTCCAAATCAGTCCCTGTACCTACAAAATAGGGGAGTAAGCAACCTCATAGAGTCCCTTTTTTGCAAAAAGACAGTGTGGATTTGTTGCCAGTGCAGCCTTCCTTCCAGTAGCAATACTGCCTGTAGTATCATGTATGGAGGCCTCAGGGCTCGCTCAGGGCTTGTCACGCAGAACTGCAGGCCTGACAGAGCAGAACTGCTCTCCTCTCCTCTCCTCTCCTCCTCTCCTCTCCTCTCCTCTCCTCTCCTCTTCTCTCCTCTCCTCTCCTCTCCTCTCCTCTCCTCTCCTCTCCTCTTCTCTCCTGTCCGCCAGTCCAATATCTAAGAGACTGTTTGCCTGAAAGGACAGAGGGGTTTCAGTTCCAAAATCAATTTCAAGGACACATAACACAATGATTTTTATTTTATTTTGTTGTTAATTTATTAATTTTCTTGATTTTATGTTAATTCATGTTATGTTTCTTCGTGTCATTTTTTTTCCCTTTGTGACTCTGTTTCAGAACCCAGGCTCACAAGCATTAGCTCAAGCCCAAGTGTAGCCAGGAGTAGGCTGAGGCATTCTTCAGTTTAGCCTGAGAAAAGATCCCTTGCAGGCTGGCAAAGGCAAGTCCCAGAGCTGCAGAGAGCAGCAGCAGGAATAGAGGCCAAGCTGTCCGCGGTTCCTGCAGAGGGAGAACCTTGACAAGGAGTTGTGGGACTGAGCATGCACAAAAGAGGAGGAAGAAGAAGAAGAAGAAGAAGAAGAGGAAGAAGAGGAAGAAGAGGTGAGTGGTACCGTGGCATCTCTTCCAAAGCGTGACACGTAGCGATGATGAGCAGACTTTTTGCCTTCCACAACTTGTTTGGCTGCTGTGCTTCTTGGGCAGGGATGCATGAGAAGCGCTCTGGTCCCTGCCAGGCGCTTGTGTTACCTGCAGGGAGAGCTGAGAAGTGGCAGCTGCGGCTGCCAGCGTGGTGGAGCATGAGCAGCCGGCTCCCAGGCCAAATGGCCCAAAGAAATGGTGGCAAGGGGCGGTGCTGAGAACTGCAGAGGAAGGCAAAAAACCGCCGGGGACCAGTGCCAATGTGCCCCGGGGGAAAAAGTGCCTTGCTGAGCCCAGTGCTGGCCATGGGCTGTTCCCTGAGCATGTGAGCCAGACCTGGCTCCCTGTCCCACAGGCTGCTCATGCTTCCCAGGAGCTGCCCAAGGCCTATCCTCCCTTGAGCTGGAGCTATCTGGCGGACTTGCCAGAGTGCCCAAGTGCCTCTGAGCTGATAGACCTTGTGGGCAAGAATCCTTGCTGTCCCTGTGTAGGACACCAGTGGGTGTTCCAAAGCACTGCAAGCCCTTGCAAGCCCTTGCAAGCCCTCGACATCCTATCTCTTACGGCTCCTGAGCGTTGCTCTGTAGGAGATGAGGATGGTGAGCTCTGCAGTGCTCCTCAAGAAGGAATTGCCTTGGTCTTGCCACTGCTATGCAGTTGAAAAGGATTTGCATCCCTGAGCCGAGCTTGGAAGGTGGCCCTGCCAGCACATTGTCTTGCAGCGGAGAACCTCCAGCAGCCTCATGCAAGGTTTTCTTCCCTCAGCCCCTGGCCTGTGATTCCAGCAGCTCCTCAAGTCCTTCCTGTCAGATGTGCTGGGGCTGCCCCCGGGCCAGCTCTGGCAGTGGACACGGGAGGCTGCTCCTCTGGATCCTGCGTGGGGCCTCGTGCCCACTGCGTTGCCGGGTGCTGGCATTGTGACATGGGGCTGACACAGCCGCATATGTGCAGCCCTTTGGAGGAAGCCTTTGGGGTGCTGGCTCCAAATCAGTCCCTGTACCTACAAAACAGGGGAGTAAGCAACCTAAGAGAGTCCCTTTTTTGCAAAAAGACAGTGTGGATTTGTTGCCAGTGCAGCCTTCCTTCCAGTAGCAATACTGCCTGTAGTATCATGTATGGAGGCCTCAGGGCTCGCTCAGGGCTTGTCACGCAGAACTGCAGGCCTGACAGAGCAGAACTGCTCTCCTCTCCTCTCCTCTCCTCTCCTCTCCTCTTCTCTCCTGTCCGCCAGTCCAATATCTAAGAGACTGTTTGCCTGAAAGGACAGAGGGGTTTCAGTTCCAAAATGAATTTCAAGGACACATAACACAATGATTTTTATTTTATTTTGTTGTTAATTTATTAATTTTCTTCATTTTATGTTAATTCATGTGATGTTTCTTCGTGTCATTTTTTTTCCCTTTGTGACTCTGTTTCAGAACCCAGGCTCACAAGCATTAGCTCAAGCCCAAGTGTAGCCAGGAGTAGGCTGAGGCATTCTTCAGTTTAGCCTGAGAAAAGATCCCTTGCAGGCTGGCAAAGGCAAGTCCCAGAGCTGCAGAGAGCAGCAGCAGGAATAGAGGCCAAGCTGTCCGCAGTTCCTGCAGAGGGAGAACCTTGACAAGGAGTTGTGGGACTGACCATGCACAAAAGAGGAGGAAGAAGAAGAAGAAGAAGAAGAAGAAGAAGAAGAGGAAGAAGAGGAAGAGGAGGTGACTGGTACCGTGGCATCTCTTCCAAAGCGTGACATGTAGCGATGACGAGCAGACTTTTTGCCTTCCACAACTTGTTTGGCTGCTGTGCTTCTTGGGCAGGGATGCATGAGAAGCGCTCTGGTCCCTGCCAGGCGCTTGTGTTACCTGCAGGGAGAGCTGAGAAGTGGCAGCTGCGGCTGCCAGCATGGTGGAGCATGAGCAGCCGGCTCCCAGGCCAAATGGCCCAAAGAAATGGTGGCAAGGGGCGGTGCTGAGAACTGCAGAGGAAGGCAAAAAACCGCCGGGGACCAGTGCCAATGTGCCCCGGGGGAAAAAGTTCCTTGCTGAGCCCAGTGCTGGCCATGGGCTGTTCCCTGAGCATGTGAGCCAGACCTGGCTCCTTGTCCCACAGGCTGCTCATGCTTCCCAGGAGCTGCCCAAGCCCTATCCTCCCTTGAGCTGGAGCTATCTGGCAGACTTGCCAGAGTGCCCAAGTGCCTCTGAGCTGATAGACCTTGTGGGCAAGAATCCTTGCTGTCCCTGTGTAGGACACCAGTGGGTGTTCCAAAGCACTGCAAGCCCTTGCAAGCCCTTGCAAGCCCTCGACATCCTATCTCTTACGGCTCCTGAGCGTTGCTGTGTAGGAGATGAGGATGGTGAGCTCTGCAGTGCTCCTCAAGAAGGAATTGCCTTGGTCTTGCCACTGCTATCCAGTTGAAAAGGATTTGCATCCATGAGCCGAGCTTGGAAGGTGGCCCTGCCAGCAGATTGTCTTGCTGCAGAGAACCTCCAGCAGCCTCCTGCAAGGTTTTCTTCCCTCAGCCCCTGGCCTGTGATTCCAGCAGCTCCTCAAGTGCTTCCTGTCAGATGTGCTGGGGCTGCCCCCGGGCCAGCTCTGGCAGTGGACACGGGAGGCTGCTCCTCTGGATCCTGCGTGGGGCCTGGTGACCACTGCGTTGCCGGGTGCTGGCATTGTGACATGGGGGTGACACAGCCGCATATGTGCAGCCCTTTGGAGGAAGCCTTTGGGGTGCTGGCTCCAAATCAGTCCCTGTAGCTACAAAATAGGGGAGTAAGCAACCTCATAGAGTCCCTTTTTTGCAAAAAGACAGTGTGGATTTGTTGCCAGTGCAGCCTTCCTTCCAGTAGCAATACTGCCTGTAGTATCATGTATGGAGGCCTCAGGGCTCGCTCAGGGCTTGTCACGCAGAACTGCAGGCCTGACAGAGCAGAACTGCTCTCCTCTCCTCTCCTCTCCTCTCCTCTCCTCTCCTCTCCTCTCCTCTTCTCTCCTCTCCTCTCCTCTCCTCTCCTCTCCTCTCCTCTTCTCTCCTGTCCGCCAGTCCAATATCTAAGAGACTGTTTGCCTGAAAGGACAGAGGGGTTTCAGTTCCAAAATCAATTTCAAGGACACATAACACAATGATTTTTATTTTATTTTGTTGTTAATTTATTAATTTTCTTCATTTTATGTTAATTCATGTGATGTTTCTTCGTGTCATTTTTTTTCCCTTTGTGACTCTGTTTCAGAACCCAGGCTCACAAGCATTAGCTCAAGCCCAAGTGTAGCCAGGAGTAGGCTGAGGCATTCTTCAGTTTAGCCTGAGAAAAGATCCCTTGCAGGCTGGCAAAGGCAAGTCCCAGAGCTGCAGAGAGCAGCAGCAGGAATAGAGGCCAAGCTGTCCGCGGTTCCTGCAGAGGGAGAACCTTGACAAGGAGTTGTGGGACTGAGCATGCACAAAAGAGGAGGAAGAAGAAGAAGAAGAAGAAGAAGAGGAAGAAGAGGAAGAAGAGGTGAGTGGTACCGTGGCATCTCTTCCAAAGCGTGACACGTAGCGATGATGAGCAGACTTTTTGCCTTCCACAACTTGTTTGGCTGCTGTGCTTCTTGGGCAGGGATGCATGAGAAGCGCTCTGGTCCCTGCCAGGCGCTTGTGTTACCTGCAGGGAGAGCTGAGAAGTGGCAGCTGCGGCTGCCAGCGTGGTGGAGCATGAGCAGCCGGCTCCCAGGCCAAATGGCCCAAAGAAATGGTGGCAAGGGGCGGTGCTGAGAACTGCAGAGGAAGGCAAAAAACCGCCGGGGACCAGTGCCAATGTGCCCCGGGGGAAAAAGTGCCTTGCTGAGCCCAGTGCTGGCCATGGGCTGTTCCCTGAGCATGTGAGCCAGACCTGGCTCCCTGTCCCACAGGCTGCTCATGCTTCCCAGGAGCTGCCCAAACCCTATCCTCCCTTGAGCTGGAGCTATCTGGCGGACTTGCCAGAGTGCCCAAGTGCCTCTGAGCTGATAGACCTTGTGGGCAAGAATCCTTGCTGTCCCTGTGTAGGACACCAGTGGGTGTTCCAAAGCACTGCAAGCCCTTGCAAGCCCTTGCAAGCCCTCGACATCCTATCTCTTACGGCTCCTGAGCGTTGCTCTGTAGGAGATGAGGATGGTGAGCTCTGCAGTGCTCCTCAAGAAGGAATTGCCTTGGTCTTGCCACTGCTATGCAGTTGAAAAGGATTTGCCTCCATGAGCCGAGCTTGGAAGGTGGCCCTGCCAGCACATTGTCTTGCAGCGGAGAACCTCCAGCAGCCTCATGCAAGGTTTTCTTCCCTCAGCCCCTGGCCTGTGATTCCACAGCTCCTCAAGTCCTTCCTGTCAGATGTGCTGGGGCTGCCCCCGGGCCAGCTCTGGCAGTGGACACGGGAGGCTGCTCCTCTGGATCCTGCGTGGGGCCTCGTGCCCACTGCGTTGCCGGGTGCTGGCATTGTGACATGGGGCTGACACAGCCGCATATGTGCAGCCCTTTGGAGGAAGCCTTTGGGGTGCTGGCTCCAAATCAGTCCCTGTACCTACAAAACAGGGGAGTAAGCAACCTAACAGAGTCCCTTTTTTGCAAAAAGACAGTGTGGATTTGTTGCCAGTGCAGCCTTCCTTCCAGTAGCAATACTGCCTGTAGTATCATGTATGGAGGCCTCAGGGCTCGCTCAGGGCTTGTCACGCAGAACTGCAGGCCTGACAGAGCAGAACTGCTCTCCTCTCCTCTCCTCTCCTCTCCTCTCCTCTCCTCTTCTCTCCTGTCCGCCAGTCCAATATCTAAGAGACTGTTTGCCTGAAAGGACAGAGGGGTTTCAGTTCCAAAATGAATTTCAAGGACACATAACACAATGATTTTTATTTTATTTTGTTGTTAATTTATTAATTTTCTTCATTTTATGTTAATTCATGTGATGTTTCTTCGTGTCATTTTTTTTCCCTTTGTGACTCTGTTTCAGAACCCAGGCTCACAAGCATTAGCTCAAGCCCAAGTGTAGCCAGGAGTAGGCTGAGGCATTCTTCAGTTTAGCCTGAGAAAAGATCCCTTGCAGGCTGGCAAAGGCAAGTCCCAGAGCTGCAGAGAGCAGCAGCAGGAATAGAGGCCAAGCTGTCCGCAGTTCCTGCAGAGGGAGAACCTTGACAAGGAGTTGTGGGACTGACCATGCACAAAAGAGGAGGAAGAAGAAGAAGAAGAAGAAGAAGAAGAAGAAGAGGAAGAAGAGGAAGAGGAGGTGAGTGGTACCGTGGCATCTCTTCCAAAGCGTGACATGTAGCGATGACGAGCAGACTTTTTGCCTTCCACAACTTGTTTGGCTGCTGTGCTTCTTGGGCAGGGATGCATGAGAAGCGCTCTGGTCCCTGCCAGGCGCTTGTGTTACCTGCAGGGAGAGCTGAGAAGTGGCAGCTGCGGCTGCCAGCATGGTGGAGCATGAGCAGCCGGCTCCCAGGCCAAATGGCCCAAAGAAATGGTGGCAAGGGGCGGTGCTGAGAACTGCAGAGGAAGGCAAAAAACCGCCGGGGACCAGTGCCAATGTGCCCCGGGGGAAAAAGTTCCTTGCTGAGCCCAGTGCTGGCCATGGGCTGTTCCCTGAGCATGTGAGCCAGACCTGGCTCCTTGTCCCACAGGCTGCTCATGCTTCCCAGGAGCTGCCCAAGCCCTATCCTCCCTTGAGCTGGAGCTATCTGGCAGACTTGCCAGAGTGCCCAAGTGCCTCTGAGCTGATAGACCTTGTGGGCAAGAATCCTTGCTGTCCCTGTGTAGGACACCAGTGGGTGTTC
>NW_027017723.1:1372500-1399089 GCF_036013445.1 Caloenas nicobarica
GACGACTTTACATGCCTTGTCAGGAGGCAAAATCTTGGATGCATCCTTGATGCATCCTTGGGTGGATTAGATAACCAAAACTTGGACACAGGGCAGGAGATATGCCAACTCAGCAGTCTGAGTCCCAGCCAACTCATCACACCAGGCCAGAGGTGAACATGTACAGAGAAGATGACCCCGATCCACGATCACTGCACAGGTGCAACCAGGAGGGGCCAAGGGTGGAGACTATGGAAATGAGTTCCCAGAACTCATTGTAATAAGAACCGCCTTCTCGGGGACAGGTTATGAATATGTATAGGCGTTCCTAGAACTTTCATGAATATGTAACTACTTTACAGTATTTAACTAAGCCCACAGTTACTGGAAATTTGCACACGTCTTTGTTGAAAATTATTTCCCCGTGTGTCCAGCGCTGAAATAAACATACCTGCTTTACAATCTTACAGGTTGTAAGGTCAGTTTCGGCATGTCATTTGGCGAGCCAGCCAGGAGGGAGTTCTGCTTGGCTGCATGAACAGCTGAGAACGGATTACTTTGGCGCGCCCCGAAGCTTTTCTTTCGGAAGACCTCCACTCCCAGCTGGTCATTGCAGGAGTAGACTGAGACCTCTGGCTTTACAGCGGGTAAGGTATGTTGCAATAAATTGCAATTGCATTTTAATGCAGGGAGCCAGTAAGTCATAGTGGGACGCCTTACGCGTGGCCAAGGTTTCCGCAGTGGTGTACCCGGGAAATGGTGGGCGTTTGCTGTCCGAGAGTTGTCTGCTAGTGATCCTGGGAGTGGATTGAGCAACCCTGAGATTCTGCATCCCGGTTTCTGGAGCCAGGACGGACCTCTGCTAATAATTCTAGCAAAGAGGAGAAGGGTAATGCAGAATCAGTTTTGCAGCTGCTGAGAAGCAATAGTCAGTTTGTAGCTGTGTGTTATTTCTTGTAAGTGCCCAGGCATTCCGTGCATTCCTTTCCAAGCAGTATCCGAGATAGCTATCTGTCGTAAAATTAGCCAGCTGTTGAAAGTGTCTGTGTATCTGTGTGAGTGTGTGTGTGTGTGCTAATTACAGTAATTACTGTTTAAATGTATGGTGGTACACTTTAGCCTGTGATCTGTATAAAGTGGAAGACGAGCTTTAAACACCTTGATTTAAGTTACGTGACAAGAGTTAAATTACAGTGTGCGCGGTGTAAGAAAGTATATGCAGATATGTTTTTCACCCTCTGAAACCAGGGACTTAATAACAAAATGGGAACCAGTTCAGTTAAAATATTAAAATACCATTTTCCTCCCCTTAGGATGCATCCTTACACATTAGAGTAATTGGGGCAATCCTGATAAAAGAAAGTTTGAAACAATATTGTATTCACTTGTGGCTTGAATGTGGGATTATAGCAACTAGTGGCAATTAATGTTGTTCTGCAGAACTTGGGAAAAATAGGATGAAGTACAGTACTGAAGTTAATTTGCTCTTATTGTTATCTAATAATTTTGAGACCAGAAAAGGATTTAAGTTATTAAACTCTGATTCGTAGTAAATTTATGTGCTAGTCAGAGATATGGAAAAAACAACAAACTAAATGTTATGATGGATGTGAGCTTGGCAGAGGTTGTATTTAAAAGTGGTTTAAAAGTGGCTAGAATATGAACTGAATTGGATCTAGGAAAATGGAAGTAATGCACTTATGTTTAATATGCTGTTTTTCTGGCATTTGTAAGAAATTGCAAAAGGTAAATGGGACTGAGGAATGTAACTATTGCTGAACTAATTGGAATTGCATATAAAGTGTATTATGACTGGAATTAAGTGGAAAAACAAAAAACAAAAAACAAAAAACAACCAAAAAAAAAGAAAGCGAAATATCCCAGGCCTGGGCTGTACAGCTTGAACATAAATTTCAGCCCTATGCCAAGCTGTAAGATAAGCTCAACCTCCTCCGTCCACGTGGCCTTGCCTTGTGTCTAAACTGCAGCAAGAAGAAAAAAGAAAAAAAAATAGAGAAACCGCTGCTAGAAGTGGCGAAGGTGGGGGAGGAACGCGGAGCGTCGGGGAGGATGGGACCATGGTGGGGGCAGTCGGATACCTCTCAGGGTAGCCCTGTATCCTCTCACACCTGAAGCAAGGAAACATTGCAAGCTCCCCTCAGAGGGCCAGTGGCCCAGAGGGGGAGTCAGTCTTAATAAGGGTACCTTTCTCTTCATTTGATCTTGAAACACGGAAAACAGTAACCAAGAATTATCGGAGCGATTCTATGGGGGCCACCAGACATTTCCAGTTTTTGATCAAACAACATAACCCCAATTGGAATGACATACAATTGTTATTAGAACGTATGACATAAACTGAAAAACAGCTAATATTGAAAACAACCCAAGATTTGGCTATTAACCAAATTGGCGATGCAGGAAGAGATGTGAAAAACTACTTCCCTTTACAGGATGCCCATTGGGATCCAAATAGGGGACCGCACATGGGATTATTAAACCAATATAGAGACTGGGTTGTGAAAGGGATGGAACGAGCCATCCTGCAAATGATTAATTGCTCAGCCTTGTACAGTATCAGGCAAGGGCCAAAAGAAACCCCCACAGAACTCCTAAATAAGTTGCGAGATACCATGAGAAAACATACACCTCTTGACGTGGGTTCAAAAGTAGGGATACAGCAGTTAGTGTCATTATTTACAGGTCAGTCAGCAGATGAAGTTACAGAAACTGAGAGCAACAGGAAGTAGAAATTTGGAAATGTTGTTAGATGAAGCTTGGAGAGTATTTAGTAACAGAGAAGAGTAAGGTTGTTGAAAGGATAAGAGTGGGGAACTAAAGAGGTTGGAAGGCTTTGAAAGCCTTTAGAGAGAGATCAACATACAGTGGGAAAACGAATGTCAGGGAAGGTACAGAGGAAGTAGGCAGAGAGAGAATTGGACAGTAGCAAGTTTTGAAAAGGACTGATGGGACGGGAACCTGGGGAACCTAGCGGATCCATTAGTTATAATGAAGCTAGGGAAAGAACAAAAACAAGTGGAATTTTTGGTAGAGTGCCAATAAGTAACAATTACATAGTAGGTAAAGGGAGTCACTGGCCAAAGTGAAAAAGCATATTTTGTGAACCTCTGAAATACAAATTGGATAAACAAGTGGGCAGTCATAAATTTTTATATATGCCCAATTCCCTGAAACCTCTTTTGGGGAGAAATCTGTTGGAACAAATGGGTACAGATTTGAAAAAGGAGAAATTACTCTGGAGGTAAATGATCAGCAATATGTGCAAATAATGAGCTTGCTTTTAGCAACTATTCCCACAGAGGGCAAGATTAATGGAGAAGTCGTGAACCAAGTGTATCCTGGGGTATGGGCTACTGATGTACCTGGAAGGGCCAAAATTGCTCCACCTGTCGAGGTAAAAATCAAAGAATGACAAAAACCGGTAAGGATAAAACAATACCCTTTGAAAAGGGAGGGAATTCGGCCGGCGATAGAGAAATTCCTGCAAATCGGGTTATAAACAAAATAACAGAGGATCTTTACCAAGTGGTAGCAAACCCATGCACCATTCTGACTGTCTTAACCCTGATTTGGTTTACTGTTTTAGATTTAAAGGATGCCTTTTTTTGCCTCCCTCTCCATGAAGCCAGCCAGACAATATTTACGTAAAACCCAGCTCACATGGACGGTGTTGCCACAAGGATTTAAGAACAGCCTGACAATATTTGGAAATCAACTTGCTAAAGATCTTGAATCTTGAGAAGCCCTGTCTGACGAAGGACAGATGCTACAATACATGGATAATATTTTGATCGCTACCAGAATAAAGGAGATGTGCATAACCTGGACCTCACAGAACAGAAACACCTACAATGGAATAAAGAAGCTACACAAGCCTTTGAAGAACTTGGTAAGGCTTTGATGTCAGCCCCTGCTTTAGGACTCCCAGATGTGAATAAACCATTTTTTCTATTCTCTCACGAGGAGCAGGGAATAGCCTTGGGTCTTGGCCCGTACCGACGAGAAGTGGCCTGGATGCCTACGGGCAGTTGCAGCAGTGGTACTGAACATACAGGAGGCCCGGAAATTTACCATGGGTCAGAAAATGACTGTGCTAGTATCCCACACGGTGTCTACAGTTTTGGAAGCAAAAGGGGGACATTGGTTTTCCCCACAAAGATTTCTTAAATATCAGGCTACAATGGTGGAACAGAATGAGGTAGAAATCATCGTCACTAACATTGTCAACCCAGCTTCTTTCCTCAGTGGTAACATCGGAGAACCAGTTCATCACGATTGCCTGGAAACCATCGAAGCAACATACTCCAGCTGACCCAATCTAAAGGACAATTCTATGGAAAACACTGAGGACTGCTTTACGGACTGAAGCAGCTATATCCTGAACAGTGAAAGGCATGCTGGTTATGCTATAATGACTAGCCACGAAGTGATGGAATCTGGACCTCTGCCTAGAAGTACTTCTGCACAAAAGGCAGAAGTAATCACCCTTATTCGTGCTCTGGAACTAGCTCAAGGTAAAACTGTGAATTTTATATGGACTCTAAGTAAGCTTTTAGGGTCGTGCATGCGCACGGAGCAATTTGGAAAGAAAGAGGACTCTTGAACTCTCAAGGCAAACATATCAAACATGCAAACGAGATCTTGAAATTATGGGAAGCAGCAACTTCCTAAGAAGGTGGCAATCATGCATATCAAGGCACACCAGAAAGTGAGCTCAGAATTGGAAAAAGCTAATGAGTTGGCGGACAGAGAGGCAAAATTGGCGGCTAAGCAAAAGGTAAAAATAGAAAGTGCCCTAGTCCCTGACAGGCAGGTCTCTTTGGAAGGTAAGCCAGAGTATAATAAGGAAGACCGGAAACTTCTTATAGATTTAGGCGGATCATATGATAAGGAAGGGTGGGCTCACACCCCACAAGGAAAACTTATTGTTCTCTCCTATTTAGTTTGGTCTTTAGTAAGGGAAGAGCACAGAAAGGGACATTGGGGAGCAGAAGCACTATATAAACATTTGATCAGAAAATAATAGCTAGAAATTTGTATACTACCATAAGACACAGCAATGTGATCTTTGCCTCCAGACTAATCCCAAGAATACACCCAAGCCAGAAATAGGTCAAATTGGGAAAGGAAAAGGACCTGGGCAACAATGGCAAATTGATTTTTCGGAACTCCCAAGAAAAGGGGGGTACCGATATTTGTTGGTACTGATTGATACCTTTTCAGGTTGGCCAGAAGCATTCCCTACCAGAACAGCAGGAGGTAACTAGAACATTAGCACAAGAAATAATACCAAGGTTTGGAGTTCCAGCTGTCATATTCTCTGATAGAGGGCCATATTTGATTTCAAAAGTTATACAGCAAGTCAGTCAGCACTTGGAAATAGACTGGCAGCTACATACCCCTTACTGTCCTCAATCCAGTGGCCAGGTAGAAAAAATGAATCATCTAATTAAACAACAAATTGTAAAACTGAGGCGGGAGGTGAACTTAGCTTGGCCTCAATCTTTGCCTTTGGCCCTCTTGCGTATACGAACAAGGCCAAGAGCCAAGGAAGGGTTAAGTCCTTTTGAAATCCTGTATGGGAGACCCTATAATGTATAGAAGCGGATGTCTACACAAATAGGGGATGAAATTATGACTTCTTACATGGTGACATTGGGTAAAAAACTTAACAAAATTGGGAAACGTGTTTGGGACTCAGAGCAGGAGTTTGGATGGGCCAGTACATAACATCCAACTGGGAGATTATGTGTATGTGAAGTCTCTTGCAGAAAAGACTTTGGAACCACAATAGGAAGGTCCATTTCAAGTCCTCCTGACATCTTTCACTGCTATCAAGATTAAAGAACAGAATGCCTGGATCCATCATTCTGAAGTGAAGAAAGCCTGCAAAGCACCATGCAGAGTAACCCAGGTGCAACCTGGAAAATTGTATTTCTTATGATCATAGCCTTAGCACGTGGGTGGGATGAAAATCGGCATGGGCAAAACCTGAATAAAACCACGGGGGGACACTTTAAATAGGTGCTTTGGAATCAAACCAATCAGAGTATATATGTTACATTGCCCACTTCTGCAGGAGAGAGTTTGTAAGGTTGTAAGGTCATTTACCGTGTGTCAATCTTATGTTGTTTTAGGATGTTCTTTGGCATTTCACCAGGTTTCAGATGTCAGACCAGGGTCAATCAACACGCTGCCCAAAGTACTGTTGCTCTGAAACAGCTCATAAAAGGCAGCATGTTTGCATTCATTAGAACTTTCTCTTGGAATACATGCTGGGAGATGCAGACAAATGTCTGCAGGGGAAATTGGTGATTTGTGCATTAGAGCCTTTGTTCCAGCCCCATGAAAACATCTAACTCCAGCAAACCCTGCACAAGCCTGGAAAACACCGGCACAATCTGGGAACACAGGCACAACCTGGAAACACAGGAACAACCTGGGAACACAGGAACAACCTGGAAACACAGGCGTGAGCTGGAAACACAGGAACAACCTGGGAACACAGGCAGCAGGAGACCGAGACACAAGCGTGGAGAGCTGCCCAGAGCAGGAGGAGGGGGCTCGTGCCCACAGGCTTCTGCTGGTGGCCAGAGGGCAGGGGTGGCCATGGGACAGGGCAGCACTCACAGACCAAGGGAAGAGCAAAGTCTGGGTCCAAGCTCAAGACATTTGAGAACATCCGCTCCCTCAGGCACCTCTGGGGTAGAGACATCTCACCTGAGGTCAAAGTGCCTGTGGCTTCCACATTTCAGTTTTAAACTCCAGAGCTTAATAGGAAATATTTAAACATGTTTATATATGATATATATATTTAAGAGCTGGAGGAATTCAGATGATCAGGGAAAAAGAAGAATTACAAATTGGAAAAGGATTCCTGAAAGTTGCCTTTGCAAAGAAAGGGCAGAGACCACTCAAGCCTGGATGAAGGGGGAAACTGTTCAGAGCCCAGACCAGCACATCCAGATGCTGAAGGCTGTTTCCCTTCCCTGCAGTAGCTGAGCTGCGTGGAAAAGCCTGTTCCAAACAGCTAAGGAGAGAAGGGCACAAGGACTCTGCCCTGGGCAAAGCAGCTCTGTTCCACTCCCCTCCACTGGCCTGGCGCTCAGCCCAGGCTGCTCTGCTCAGCCACGTGTTTGCTCTGATGTGAAGGAGAAATTCCAATTGTAACCACTCGGCAGTGGTAATTTGTGACCAGGGAAGCTCTGCTTCTCTGCCTTTTTGCAACAGCAACTAAAGCTCCTCAGCTCTCCTCATGGAGGATGAGAAGGGGTCAAGCAGGCTGGAAGCAGGAATGGCAGAGCCAGAGGGGCTACATGTCAGGGAGGGAGGTTTCTTTGGCTGGCAAGGGGAGAAGCTCAGCAGTTCTCCTTGTCCTGTAGCTGTGGTGCAACATGGGGGAGCTAACGACACCTTTGGTCAGCAGAGCTGGCACTGGAGCATGGACTCTACACCAGGCTGAGGCACACCATGCTGCTGCCCAGCAGATCAGCGTTGGTGCCGGTCTCTGAAGAACAGCCACAAGCAGCTTAAAGCTTCTTGTGGGTAAGAATCAGAGACCAAGTCAACAAAGGAAACCATGTAGATGGTGTCTACGACAGGCCCCCTGATCAAGGGGAGACTATTGATGAAGCCTCTTAGTCCAGCTGCAGGAGGCATTGTGCTTGCAGGCTTTTGTCCTGCTGGGGACTTCAACCGTCCTGCCACCTGCTGGAAAAGTAGCATGGTGAGCTGTAGGCAATCCAGGAGCATCCTGGAGTGCATGGAGGATAAGTTCTTAAGCCAGGGAATAGCCCCGGGGGATGAAAGATTGGACATGAGCTGGCAATGCGTGCTTGCAGCCCAGAAGGGCTGTTGTATCTTGGGCTGCACCTTGGGCTATGAGGCCACAGAGCTGTGCTGTGTCACGTCCTGATGTGCAGCGCTGTGCCGTGGCACCGCTCCGGCAGTGCTGGCAATGGCAGCAGCAGCTGTGGTGGCAGTGGCTGAAACATTGGCGGCAGCAGCAGCAGTGCCATGGTCCAGGCACAGGGGGCCGTAACCCCCACTCTACTCTTTTTCCTCTTCCTGGTGGCCCTGCAAGTCCAGGACGTCGGGGCAGCTCCGTGGCAAGGACGGGGATTAGGTAGGGGGCAGCAAGGGTCAGCACTCAGGCCTGGCAGCAGCTGGGGGTGACAGTGGGGCTGGGCTGTGGTGGGGCAGGGCTGGGAGAACATGGGCCGGGCTGGGCCAGGTGAGCCATGGCAGCTCCATGGGCAGTGGGAGGCAGATGCCCCACAGAGAGGTCCAGGGGGCTGCAGCTGCTGTGGGGGCATTTTCCAGCTGAAAGGTGGGGCCGGGAGCAATGCTGCCAGGAGACAAACTGTCCCTAGAGCTGTCCCTGTGCCACCCTGCCCTGGGGCAGCCTTCCACCAGCCTGCATGTTGGGGCTGGAGCGGCACCGCAGGGCCAGGCAAGAGCCTGTGGGAGCACTTCATCCCCAGGCTGGTCACAGTCGTGCTTGGGGCTGTGGCTCTGATGCTTCCCAGCTGGATCCTGCCTTTCAGCCCCGGGGATGTCTGTCCTTGGGAGATGTCTGCTTAGGAAAACAGGAGCACTCCTGCTCTTCCCCTGCAGTGCTCTCCTTGGGGCAACCCAGGTCCTCATGGGACACACAAACCATGGGGAACAAAGGTGGCAGTGCTGGTGCGGCCTCTCACTGGCCAGCAGGTTCTTCTCCATGAGATGTGGGAATGATCATTTTTTTCCTCCAGTGCTTTTGTGTGGGCTTCTTTTGTGCACAGTAGAGATCTCCCAGTCAGATATCCCTGAGGGATCATATGATTGTCCTTGAAGGGTGTTGCACATGGCCTGGAAACAGTATTTTGAGAGCTGCCAGGTGCCAGCAAACAGGTCACCCCAGCTCCTCTGCAGCTTTGGGAATCTCCACCCACGTCTGGGTGCCCTGTCATTACCTGACCCCCCCTCCAGTCACTGCAGGTCACTGAGAAAGAAGTAGATGACAAGATCTAATGGAAATGTGCTTGATTACAGCTGTGCCTGGAGCAAAGGGCCACCCAACTTCCCAGCCGGATCTCATCTGGGAGCCTCAGGGCAATCCCCCAGGTGTAAAAACCAGGTGCTTTGGAAAGCTCCCCCGCTCTCTGCTGACGTTCCAAATCTGTCTCATGTGCACCCTGAAAATACACATCGAGGCAGGAAAGCAGACCTCAGGAAGGTCTGGCCCTGCAGGCTGGACATCCCCAGCCCTGGATCAGCCAGGTGATGCAATAGCACAGCCTCCCGATGTCATAGTGCGTTTCCATGACAGTCCCAGGCTGTCCCCAGGGTCCCCTGGCCACTGACACCACAACCTCTCTTGCCAAATCTCTGGCTGCCCTCACTGCTCGCCACGCTCTGTGCCACAGAGACGAAGCAGATGCAGACATTGTCGTCCTCATCCCTTTCGATGGCCATGGCTGAGACAGGTGGAGTCCTGAGACTCCTCCTTCCCTGCCCTAGTTCAGCATCAGGGATGAGCTCCATTGTGCCTGAGGGGATTTGCATGCCCAGGCCGTGAACAAATCCACTGATGAGGAATCCACAACTGCTCTGGGCAACCTGTTCCAGGGTCTTGCCAAACTCATAGTAAAAAATGTTCTTTTATCGAGAACATTGGTATTCTCTGGTGAGACAGGACTCTCATGGTACAGGAACAAGATGTCACCAATGGGTCATTGAGATGGCTTAGAGAACCCCTGTCAAAGATATTAGCAAAAGTGCTTTTAATATGATGTTGTAAAAGTGCAACTTAACCAAGTTTGATGGCAAGTTCACTCTATCAGTGTACGGCACAATCATTTGAACAGTGATTGAAAACTCCTAAGGCACAGGTCAAAGTAGCAAGACACTCTTCTGCTCTTTCCTCAGGCTTTATCAGCATCTCGCAGCATGGACGGAGCCCGGGTGGGGACTTGGAGACCTCATGGCCCATGGGGCCCCATCATGGCCCAGTTCACCAGCCCTGGACCCAAATATTCAGTCCGAGGAACAACAGGTAAAACAAGGATCAGAGTGGTGTGCTGAGCTTACCCATGGTAAAATCAGCTACAAACCCGTTTCCCTTTTCCCCCCTTCTCAGAGAAGCCCCCTGCTCCTAAAACCTTCCCGCGCAAACCCAGTACCTGTGAGGTTTGTTTGTTTGTTTGTTAATTTTTATTTCTCTAGGATTATCACTGGAGCCAGACTGTCAGGAGGTCCATTTTCTCTTTAAGATTATTTAGCAATGCAGTTGCAGAAGCATTTATGCTTAGAGATTTACTGTTTGTTACTACAAGGCACAGTACAGCTCACCTTTATTACTCTTGGAGGAAAAAGGATGGGAATTTTGTGAGCTCGGCAGCTCAGTCTCCTGCAGCTTCAAAGGAGCTTTGAAATGCAGTTGCCTGCAGGTGGCCTTTCACGTGCTGCTCTTCACAGGTTACCTGAACCACAACCCCCTAAAGCCCCCACTTACCCCTGTCAAGGGGCAGAACCTCCTGCAGAAGGCAGCTGCTCGCCAGGTCCTCAATATTGCCTGGAGCCTCCATGGCCAGGAATGGGGAGTACATGGCTCCAGCCTCTCCCATGGGTGGACTTCCTGAGATAAACTTCGAGATCATGCTTGGACCAAGTGAGTAACATTTCTCCAACTGTTTGTTCAGATAAGACTAGGATATTTTCACATTTCCCTGCAATAGTGGCACAAAAGTTAGATGGCTGCAAAAGAGAGATGGGTACAAAAGGCTCAGCTCACCCCTTCAATGAGCTGTAGATGTTTTCCAGCAGCTGGCACTTCTGCAGCAGTTAAGGAGAGCAGCTCTTGTTGAAATTGACTCCTTGGCTTGAGAAAAAAGGCCAGATCTTCACTGCTTTTGTGCTGTTGTCCTCTGCCCTAGGCGATTACTGCCCTGAAAAGTCCAACAGACACGTCCTTAAGTGCCCTCCTGTGCAGTCCATGTCCTTCCAGCACAGGGGCATCAAAACCGACCTCCCTCCAGGTAAGTGACTGCGGGGAGACGCCTACCCTTGTGTAGCATATGAGGCACGGACTCTCGATAAGGTGTAGGGAGAGACATTTATTACAAATTCAGACTTGTATTTATACTTGATAGGATGCTTGCTCAAGCATTGCTGATTTGCTAAGTTAGGCATTACATAAGTGATGCATTTTGTGTTCCTACCAAAGTTGCTACCAGAAAAGCATTTTTTGATCTGTCACAAGTTACCCCCTGTCCTTGATGTATCAGTCCTGTATCAATCCCTCCGGCCTTAATGTATCAATCAGTACAGTCCTTGCTTCTTGTTTTTCCACCAACACTTGTTCCCCTGCCGTTGACTCTTGTAGTTTCTCACAGGCTCGATGTCAGAATACCACCACACCCTTGCAGCTCAGGCATCCTCTACTGACAATCTGCTGCTCAGCTTGTTAACCAGGGCCAGTTCAAAGCCTCCACTGCAGGACACAGCTGTTTCCTGACAAGCTTCCTTCATGTGCAGTAGAAGCCAGTGGGGAGTGTTCCTGGTTGGCTGCAGCTGCCTTGGCAGGTGCTTGTGCTCATCTCTCAGCCCCAAGGTCTGATCTGTGCCTTTCCCCCCACCCAAGCTGTGCTGCTGGCTCTGACGAAATAGGGGTACAGCCGGCGGATGGTTTTACCAGAGCTGTGAAGTTCCAGTGAACCCCTCGGGGATTTTTTCTTCCTGGTTCTTGCAGTTCCAGCACAAACTCACCTCATCCCACAGAAGCACTGACAGCTCAGTTTCGGAGCTGCCAACAGTGCCTCAGCGTAGCAGAAGGTGGAAGGACTGGGAAAGGGGGCAGACATCCTTCCTGCTCCCCTGAGCAAGTGTCACGGAGGCACCTCAAAGTCAGTTTTAGGTGGACAACAAGTTCAAACTAGACTTTATTCTGGCCGGAAAAGTGTAGCAAATACACCGACTAGAAACACAGTTTATACAATTAGTTAGCACTGCTAGAACATAAAATACAGGTTCAGATATCAGTTGAGGGGATTGTTGGGGTACAACAACATAAGAATAATGAGGATGCACAACGTGCATGCATTCGGTCACAAGAAACAAAACCAGAGGCCTCTGTCCAGGGAACCCACAAGAAATAATCACTTGCCTGGGTTAGGTGAGGGCTCACACTTGCCTGGTTAGAGAAGTACTCATTCAAGGATCTATCCAGTAAATAACCACTCACCAAACAAGGAGCTGAGGAGCTCTCAGTCCCGGGAAGTCTCCTTAGATGGCGTACCAGTCTAAGGAAAGGGCTCCAGTTCACAGACCCGCAGCTCCGAAAAGACCACTCAAAGGGGTCTTCTGTGGGAACTCCTTTTTATAGTGTGGTCGGATGTGGCTGTGGGCATTACAACATGGTCCAGAAGATTTGCAGCTTCTCTGGGCACCTCCTTTGTTGAGGACCCTGTCAACCAACTCAGGGTCCCGTTAAGGACCCGGTCAATTGACCGAGGGTCCCACCGTTCCTGCCCCCCCAGCTGGTGGAGGTGAAGTCACCCTGCCAGGGCAGGGGAGGATGTGACTGACAGCACCTTGGTAACACTCTGGTGCGTACGTGGGGACAGGCACAGTGGGGCACAAAAGGTGCTAAAGAGCCATCAACTGCCCCAGTGAAGGCGCCAGATCTCAGGAGGACGTGCAGCTGCCACAGCAGCCTTTGCAGGGTGCCTGTCTCTGCCCCAGAGGTTTCTTCTCTTCCCATTCCTCTTGCAGGTCCAAGCACCTACATGTTGCCCAGGGTGCTGGGCCCCAGCACGGTGCACACAGCTGCCAGCCCGTGCGATTCCATGAGGTGGAAGAGTCAGCAGAATCACTACAGTGCTGATCTCGCCACGGTGAGCTCTGCTTCTCTGCCTTTTTGTAACAGCAGCTGAAGCTGCTCTGCTCTCCTCATGGCAGAAGAGCTGCAAAGCCTGCAGGATCCTTTCTTAGCACATCCTTGGCTGCAATAGGAGCAGAACCCAAGAGTGCACGTGCCCACAGGATTCTCCTGCCATTCCAGCAGGACAGGGGAGGCTCTGCCTCCACCGCTGTCCCTTGTTTTCTAACAGTTACAGTTTTGCTGATGTAGCACTCATGAGCTCTCATGGGAATCTCCCTCTTGCTCTGAGATAAGCCTCATCTCTGCTCCTAGTCCTTGCGGGTTGAATTCGCTTTGCTTGATTGTCACTGTGGAGAGCTGGCAGTGGAGATGAAGGTGGAGGAGAAAAATCCTTGGAGCAATTCCTGAAACATATTTCTGGCAGAAAAACAAACCTCTTCTTTCAGGCAGCCTCTTCCAATGCCCGACAACCCTTTCTGCGAATATTTTTTTTCCTAATATTCACTCTAAACCTCCCCTGGTGCAACTTGAGGCCTTTTCCTCTTGTCCTATCACTTGCTACCGGGGAGGAGAGACCAACACCCTCCATGCTCCAACCTCCTTTCAGGCAGTTCAGAGATCAGAAGGTCTCCCCTCAGCCTCCTGTTCTCCAGGCTGAACAGCCCCAGGTCCCTCAGCCGCTCCCATCCCATTTGTGCTCCAGGGTCTTCAGCAGCTCCATTGCCCTTCTCTGAACTCGCTCCAGCACCTCAAGGTCTTTCTTATAGTGAGGGGCCCAAAACTGACCCTAGGACTCAAGGTGTGGCCTCACCGGTGCCCAGTACAGGGGACAATCACTGCCCTGGTCCTGCTGGCCACACTATTCCTGATACGAGCCAGGATGCTGGTGGCCTTTTTTCCACCTGGACACACCCTGGCTCATACTCAGCTGCTGTCAATCAACACCCCCAGGTCCTTTTGTGCTGGGCAGCTTTCCAGCTGCTCTTCCCCGAGCCTGTAGCGCTGCCTGGGGTTGTTGCGACCCAAGTGCAGGACCCTGCGATTGGCCTTGTTGAACCTCAGACAACTGGCCTCAGTCCAACCATCCAGCCAGTCCAGATCCCTTTTTAGAGCCTTCCTACCGTCCAGCAGATCAAAACTCACACCCAGCATTGTGTCATCTGCAAACATACTGAGGGTGCACTCAATCCCCTCATCCAGATCATTGATAAAGAGATTAAACAGAACTGGCCCCAATACTGAGCCCTGGGGACACCACTCGTGACTGGCCACCAACTGGATTTGGCTCCGTTCACCACAACTCTTTCGGCCCAGCCCTCCAGCCAGTTTTTTATCTATCGCAGATACACCATCCAGGCCATGCGCTGCAGCTTTTCCAGGAGATGCTGTGGGATACAGTGTCAAAGGCTTTACTGAAGTCCACGTACACAGCATCCTCAGCCTCTCCCTCATCAAGTAAGCAGGTCACCTTGTCACAGGAGATCAGGCTGGTCAAGCAGGACCTGCCTTTCATAAACCCATGCTGACTGGGCCTGATTGCTTGGTTATCCTGTGTGTGCCATGTGATGTCACTCAGGATGACCTGTTCCATGAGCTTCCCTGGCACCGAGGTCAGATTGACAGGCCTGTAATTCCCTGGATCCTCCTGACCCTTCTTGTAGACAGGCATCACATTCACCAACTTCCAGTCGACTGGACCTCCCCAGTTAGCCAGGGTTGCTGATACACAATTGAAAGTGGCTTAGTGATCACGTCTGCAAGCTCCCTCAGCAGCCTTGGATGGATTTCATCTGCCCCCATAGACTTGTGTGTGTCTAAGTGGTGTAACAGGTCACCAACCACTTCCCCTCGGATTATTGGACTACATTCTGCTCCCTGTCCCTGTCTTCTGGCTCAGGGGGATGTGTACCTGGAGCACAACTGATTTGACTGTAAAAGACTGAGGCAAAGATGGCATTCCATTTCTTTCCAGCTATGTCATTTCACCTGTCAAAACTAGAGTTAGGTCCAGAAATCACCGTTTCATTGTCCCATCATTGGTCAGGACACCCAGGGAGGGTCAGGAATGGATCTCCTTTAGTCCTGCCAAGGGAAGGCATCCAGCTGAGTAAATTGGGGCATCTCACTGTGGGTTTATACTCAGAATCACAGAATGGTTGCAGTTGGAAGGGACCTCTGGAGATCATCTAATCCAACCCACCTGCTAAAGTAGGATCATCTAGAGTGGATTTCACAGGAAGTGTCCAAGTGGGTTTGAATGTCTCCAGAGAAGGAGACTCCAGAACCTCTCTGGGCAGCCTGCTCCATTGTCTGTCACCCTCAAAGTAGAGAAATTTTTCTTCATATTCAGATGGAACCTCCTGTGCTTCAGTGCCTGTTGCCTGTCATCCTATCGTTGGGCATCACTGAAATGAGTCTGGTCCCATGCTCTTGACATCCATCCTTAAGATATTTATAGACATTGATGAGATCGCCTCTCAGCCTTCTCCAGGCTGAACAGACCCAGTTCTCTCAGTCCCTTCTCATAAGAAAGGTGCTCTAGTATTAGTATATTAATAGTAGTAGTATTTTGTTATTACATAGTTGTCTTATTAAACTGGTTTTTCTCAACCCACAAGTTTGTGCCTTCCCTTTCACTTCTCTCCCCTGTCCCCCTTTGAAGGGGTGGAGGAAGTATGTGACCAACTATCACGGTCTTAGTTGCTGGCTGGGGTAAAAGCATGGCAGGGAAGAATAATAGTAGCTCGGGAAATCTTGAAAATCACTTTCCAAGATGCTGACACTCTTTTTGGTGGTGGGAAACAGCATGAGAAAGGAAAGCCATAAAAAACTGCGGCTCTGGAGATCCAGAGTGGACCTGAGGATAAAGAAATGTCATTCTGAGCATAGTGCTGTGGACATCCAGAGGAGTCTGGATCAGCCATGGCTTTGTGTTTCAAGGAACAGATGGGGAGGATGGAGAGACAGCAGCACAGGAGGGGACATACTGGGGTGAGCACAAGGTGGGGAAGTGCATGGGGTGTCTGCAGCCTGCAGGGAAACAGCCACAGGCCTGGGACAGTGTAGAACGGCCTGTGGTGGAGATGGCCAAGGGTGAGGCTGAATGTCCCTGGAAGGCCCAAGGTCTTTGTCCCCTTGGCTATGGCTGATGTCCCTGCCACTGAGCCCTAAGAGGAGACTCATCGTTGTCATGGCCATGGTGCCTCATTGCTCCTTGTACCTCCCCAAGAGAGGTTGGGAGGTGTCACACCATTGTCCCTCACTTGGCATCGCACTCCCCACATCCCCAGCAAGAGCCCTGAGACACATGTGAGGGATGGATCTCCCTTTGTAGGGGCAGGGGCTCAAGGTTTGACCATCCTCCTTCATCAAACAAACCAAGGGTTTTCTCAGCATCAGAGCTGCTGCACTTTGCCTTTGCCTGATGTAATCACAGTCTCCAATTATCTGTTCTAATGAGTCCCTGGGGAGGCTTTGTCAGTGATGGCCTCAGTGGCACCCATTAATGCTTCAAGGAACTTTGGAGTTTGCTTCTGACTTGGACTTCTTGAGGAGATTCTTCAGTCTGCTCTTGGTATCTGAGGTTCATGGACTCAGCACCAAATACACCATGGGGCTCATTAAAATACAAAAAGCCCTAACGAGCCATGTCTTTTCCTGTCATTTTCTTCAAGTCTGCAAGACTCGTACAACTATTTGGAGAGGTTTTGGTGGGTTACTTCGTGATGAAGATTTCAAAGAAGATTTCATAAGGGAGGGTTTTTTCTTTCAACAGTACTTTCTATCGTTCTTGATTTCATAGAAGAAGTGACAGCAACATTCTACACTGGGCATTGATCCAGAGGGTCACCTGAATACACCGGGACAGGCAGGAGAAGCTGTCCCTTAAGGTCGGACACTGTATGGACAACCTTGCTCCTCATCCCTCCCCGCCCAGTCTGTCAGTTCCCTCCTTGGCCACCTGGGACTTGCATCACTTTTCCTCACATCAGACTTCTCCGCTGAGGTCTGCAGCTGGATGGTGCAGCCCCTCTGCACCAACTCCCACCTGCTCTCCTTAGAGACCTGGCTGCACTCAGGCACAGAAAGGTTTCTCTTCAATGCCAACAAGTAAACACAACACAATTTAATAGAGTAAAACACTTTCCACGACTGTCTAAGCTGGATCTGATGAGGTCCACCGTCCACAAGGGACATCCACACAAGAACTGTTTTAGACAGAGTTAAGAAAGGATAGATATAAACACAAATAATGTGTTGACTGCCATGTTAATTAGAGCTCTGAAGAATGGGGCAAGTTTGTAACTCCCTGAAGCTCCAAGCAGAAACCAAACAGTGGAGAGGCAACTGAATGACCAAAGAGGAAGCGGAGGAGAAAACCTGAGAGTGCTGGGAAGGGTGTGTGTCCAGACAGTCTGCTGAAAAGTTTTCCTTTGACATGGACCTTGAATCAGGAGAGCTGGAAACTCCTGATTGACAAGGGAGATGAAATAATAGAGTGTTGGTAATAGAAGTACAGGGGAAGACCAACATTCTCCTCCCCTTAGTACGCTTCCCGCTAATTCACTTTTTGACATTTTTTTAAAATATGTAAAAAAGTAATACGTAAAAAGCTTATCGGTGTAACTAAAGACGTGTGTGTCATATCCATTTCTGTTTCTGGAAAACACTTTCCTTTTTGAACAAAAGAAAACCTCTCAAAGACTTGGAAAAAAAAAAAAGTATGTTGACATCTTCCTTTGCTTTGAATCTTTGTCTTCAGTTCTTATTTTCGTTTTCATTTGCATTAACTGACATCTGATGGGCCTACAGGCATTAAGCCAAGATCACTTTCTGTCTTGTATAGGGCCCCATGCCCTCTAAACCTTCCCTGCCCAGGACTCTTCACACTTTGCCCAGAGCAAGTCACACTGAGGCGTTGACTGGTTCACTGGCTGAGATGTTGGTTTAGATGGTCACCTACAGCACAGGTGGATTCATGGCCCATAATCGTCTGCTCTGACCAGTTAGAAACAGAGCCCAACATCACAATGGGATCATATGAGAAGTGAGGTTGAAGGGCCCTCAGGAGTCTGCAGTCCAAGCTGTCACAAACTGGGTCAGACCAAGGTGTTCAAGCCCTGATTCAATCAGAGTTTGAAAACCTCCAAGGACAGAGGCTGCTCAGCCTCTCTGGGTGACCTGAGGCAGCACTTGGCTGAGCTCCTGGGGCAGGGGTGTCAAACTCATTTTCACCGGGACCACATCAGCCTCACGGTTGCCTTCAAAGGGCCAACTGTAATTTTAAGACTGTATAAATGTAGGAATAGTTGTATATATACAGTCCTAAAATTACATTCGTCCCTTTCAAGGCAACCGTGAGGCAGATGTGGCCCCCAGTGAAAGTGAATTGGACACCCCTGTTCTAGGGAAAAAACTTTTCCTTATGTCCTGGCTGAACCTCACCTCTTTCACCTTCCACCCATTGTTTTTTGTCCATCTGCAATGCACTACAGTGAAGAGCCTGGCTCTGCATTCTCCGTCACCTCCTCGTTGGCACTGGCAGGCTGTGATGAGGTCCCTGTCAGCCTTCCCTTCTCTGGCATGGACATGCCCGGCTCCCTCAGCCTCTCCCCACAGGCAAAGTGCTCCAGTCCCTGGCTGTCCCCAGGGCCCTTTGCTCAACCCACTCCAGCTTGCCAGTATCTTTCCTGAATTGGGATCTGAGATCTGAATGGAGTATTCCAGAGAATCCCTTCCCTCCATCTCCTGGCCGTGCTCCTGGTGGTACAGTCCAGGGTGCTCCTGGCCTCCCTTGCACCAGGGCACACGCTGCCTCCTGCCCAGCTCCCTGCCCACCCAGACCTTTCCCACAGAGCTGCTCGCAGCCAGGCAGCCCCAGCCTGTGCCATTGCCAGGGTGAGTCCCCTGCAGGGGCAGACACTGCTGTTTGTCCTTCTGGGGCTTCCTGAGGTTCCTGCCAAGACGTGCTCTCCTCCTTGAACCCCTTCATTGAGCACAGAGGCCGGGGTGGGTGTTCCAGTAAAGGCCCAGACACAGAAGGCATTGAGTCCCTCAACCCCAGCATCACTCTCTGCTGTTATTAAATTCCCCTCCCCACCCAGTAACAGCCCTGCATTTCCCTTGTTCTACCTTGGTCTCCGATGCAGTGGTCTCTTTTCTTGCAGCCACCAACTCCAGGTGAGCTTTGCCGTTCCCAAAGTCATCCCTGCACAGCAAAGGCGATGCACATAGAATCCTTGTCTGTACTTGTCCTTGCTGTCACCCCTGGCAGCTGCTTTGTGCCCCCTGTCTGCACCCTGTGCTGTGACAGCCCAGCCCTGCTGCCCCACACATGGTCCCACAGCCCCACGGTGCAGGCACAGCACAGGACAGGGTGCATTCGGGGTGGGGAACAGTCTCCCAGTGTGATGCCCACATGGTCCTTGCCTTGCCTTGCCTTCCCTTGCCTCTCCTCGCCTCGCCTCGCCTTTGCCTCGCCTCGCCTCGCCTCCCCTCGCCTTCCCTACCCTCGCATCCCCTCCCCTCGCCTCCCCTCCCCTTGCCTTCTTGCCTTGCCTTGCTGTAGCAAAACCTTTAACTTCTTCCCAGCCATCGCTCAGACTGTCCCATAGGGCTTCTGCCATAGCTTTCCAAGTGCATCATTCCAATGCAGTTTCTTCATCAATCAAGAACACTTGATCTCTGCTCCAGAATAGAAGCTGCTTTACACAGGTTTTCCCATGTTTTATTCCTCTCCTGGTGCTTCTCCTCTCTCTTCTGGGGATCTGGGTGGGGATCTGGGTGTAGATCTGGGTAGGGGTGGAAAATCTTCTGAATGTTCACTAGATGACAGCATTTCTCTAGAAATCTGCTTTGGGCATACTAGAGGCGAAGTGGCTTCCCCTCCCTTTTTAGGTTCGGTGTAATTAAGCATACGATTAAAATGTTGTGCTTCATTCGGGAGCATAGAAATAGGAGTGCAGAAGGGATTACACCAGGTAGGGTGAGACCAAAAGTACTCTGGCCAGGGTCATCCTTTCTTGCTTGCCTTTCCTTGCCTTGCCTTGCCTTGCCTTGCCTTGCCTTGGTTGCCTTTCCTTTCCTTTCCTTTCCTTGCCTTTCCTTTCCTTTCCTTTCCTTTCCTTTCCTTTCCTTTCCTTTCCTTTCCTTTCCTTTCCTTTCCTTTCCTTTCCTTTCCTTTCCTTTCCTTTCCTTTCCTTTCCTTTCCTTTCCTTTCCTTTCCTTTCCTTTCCTTTCCTTTCCTTGCCTTTCCTTGCCTTTCCTTGCCTTTCCTTTCCTTTCCTTGCCTTTCCTTGCCTTTCCTTGCCTTGCCTTTCCTTGCCTTTCCTTGCCTTGCCTTTCCTTGCCTTTCCTTTCCTTGCCTTTCCTTGCCTTTCCTTTCCTTGCCTTTCCTTGCCTTGCCTTGCCTTGCCTTGCCTTGCCTTGCCTTGCCTTGCCTTGCCTTGCCTTGCCTTGCCTTTCCTTTCCTTTCCTTTCCTTTCCTTTCCTTTCCTTTCCTTTCCCTTCCTTGCCTTTCCTTGCCTTTCCTTGCCTTCCCTTTCCATTCCTTGCCTTTCCTTGCCTTTCCTTGCCTTTCCTTGACTTTCCTTTCCTTTCTTTACCTTTCCATGCCTTTCCTTCCCTTTCCTTGACTTGCCTTTCCTTGCCTTTCCTTGCCTTTCCTTGCATTTCCTTGCCTTTCCTTGCCTTGCCTTGCCTTGCCTTTCCTTGCCTTGCCTTGCCTTGCCTTGCCTTGCCTTGCCTTGCCTTGCCTTGCGTTTCCTTGCCTTTCCTTGCCTTTCCTTGCCTTTCCTTGCCTTGCCTTGCCTTGCCTTGCCTTGCCTTGCCTTGCATTGCATTGCCTTGCCTTGCCTTGCCTTTCCTTTCCTTTCCTTTCCTTGCCTTGCCTTTCCTTTCCTTGCCTTGCCTTTCCTTGCCTTTCCTTGCCTTTCCTTGCCTTTCCTTGCCTTTCCTTGCCTTGCCTTTCCTTGCCTTGCCTTTCCTTGCCTTGCCTTGCCTTGCCTTGCCTTTCCTTGCCTCGCCTCGCCTCGCCTCGCCTCGCCTCGCCTCGCCTCGCCTCGCCTCGCCTCGCCTCCTCTCGCCTCGCCTCACCTCGCCTCGCCTCGCCTCGCCTCGCCTCGCCTCGCCTCGCCTCGCCTCGCCTCCTCTCGCCTCGCCTCGCCTCGCCTCGCCTTGCCTCGCCTCGCCTCGACTTGCCTCACCTCGCCTCCCCTTCGCTCGCCTCGCCTCGCCTCTCCTCGCCTCCCCTCCCCTCCCCTCGCCTCCCCTACCCTCGCCTCCCCTACCCTTGCCTCCCCTTGCCTTCTTGCCTTGCCCTAGCAAAACCTTTAACTTCTTCCCAGCCATCGCTCAGACTGTCCCATAGGGCTTCTGCCATAGCTTTCCAAGTGCATCATTCCAATGCGCTTTCTTCATCAATCAAGAACACTTGATCTCTGCTCCAGAATAGAAGCTGCTTTACACAGGTTTTCCCATGTTTTATTCCTCTCCTGGTGCTTCTCCTCTCTCTTCTGGGGATCTGGGTGGGGATCTGGGTGTAGATCTGGGTAGGGGTGGAAAATCTTCTGAATGTTCACTAGATGACAGCATTTCTCTAGAAATCTGCTTTGGGCATACTAGAGGCGAAGTGCCTTCCCCTCCCTTTTTAGGTTCGGTGCAATTAAGCATACGATTAAAATGTTGTGCTTCATTCGGGAGCATAGAAATAGGAGTGCAGAAGGGATTACACCAGGTAGGGTGAGACCAAAAGTACTCTGGCCAGGGTCATCCTTTCTTGCTTGCCTTTCCTTGCCTTGCCTTGCCTTGCCTTGGTTGCCTTCCTTTTTCCTTCCTTTCCTTTCCTTTCCTTTCCTTTCCTTTCCTTTCCTTTCCTTTCCTTTCCTTTCCTTTCCTTTCCTTTCTTCCTTTCCTTTCCTTTCCTTTCCTTTCCTTTCCTTTCCTTGCCTTTCCTTTCCTTTCCTTGCCTTTCCTTTCCTTTCCTTGCCTTGCCTTTCCTTGCCTTTCCTTGCCTTGCCTTTCCTTGCCTTTCCTTTCCTTGCCTTTCCTTGCCTTTCCTTTCCTTGCCTTTCCTTTCCTTGCCTTTCCTTGCCTTGCCTTGCCTTGCCTTGCCTTGCCTTGCCTTGCCTTTCCTTTCCTTTCCTTGCCTTGCCTTTCCTTGCCTTTCCTTGCCTTGCCTTGCCTTGCCTTGCCTTGCCTTGCCTTGCCTTTCCTTTCCTTTCCTTTCCTTTCCTTTCCTTTCCTTTCCTTTCCTTTCCTTTCCTTTCCTTTCCTTTCCTTTCCTTTCCTTTCCTTTCCTTTCCTTTCCTTGCCTTGCCTTTCCTTGCCTTGCCTTTCCTTGCCTTCCTTTCCTTTCCTTTCCTTTCCCTTCCTTTCCTTTCCTTGCCTTTCCTTGCCTTGCCTTTCCATTCCTTGCCTTTCCTTGCCTTTCCTTGCCTTTCCTTGACTTTCCTGTACTTTCCTTACCTTTCCATGCCTTTCCTTCCCTTTCCTTGACTTGCCTTTCCTTGCCTTTCCTTGCCTTTCCTTGCCTTGCCTTGCCTTGCCTTGCCTTGCCTTTCCTTGCCTTGCCTTGCCTTGCCTTGCCTTGCCTTGCCTTGCCTTGCGTTTCCTTGCCTTTCCTTGCCTTTCCTTGCCTTTCCTTGCCTTGCCTTGCCTTGCCTTGCCTTGCCTTGCCTTGCATTGCCTTGCCTTGCCTTGCCTTTCCTTTCCTTTCCTTTCCTTGCCTTGCCTTTCCTTGCCTTGCCTTGCCTTTCCTTGCCTTTCCTTGCCTTTCCTTGCCTTTCCTTGCCTTTCCTTGCCTTGCCTTTCCTTGCCTTGCCTTGCGTTGCCTTGCCTTGCCTTGCCTTGCCTTGCCTTGCTTGCCTTGGCCTTGCCTTGCCTCGCCTCGCCTCGCCTCGCCTCGCCTCGCCTCGCCTCGTCTCCTCTCGCCTCGCCTCGCCTCGCCTCGCCTTGCCTCGCCTCCTCGCCTCGCCTCTCCTCGCCTCCCCTCCCCTCCCCTCGCCTCCCTACCCTCGCCTCCCCTACCCTTGCCTCCCCTTGCCTTCTTGCCTTGCCCTAGCAAAACCTTTAACTTCTTCCCCAGCCATCGCTCAGACTGTCCCATAGGGCTTCTGCCATAGCTTTCCAAGTGCATCATTCCAATGCGCTTTCTTCATCAATCAAGAACACTTGATCTCTGCTCCAGAATAGAAGCTGCTTTACACAGGTTTTCCCATGTTTTATTCCTATCCTGGTGCTTCTCCTCGCTCTTCTGGGGATCTGGGTGGGGATCTGGGTGTAGATCTGGGTAGGGGTGGAAAATATCTGAATGGTCACTAGATGGCAGCATTTCTCTGGAAATCTGCTTTGGGCATACTAGAGGTGAAGTGGCTTCCCCTCCCTTTTCAGGTTTGTTCTATTTAAGAATACGATTAAAATGTTGTGCTTCATTCGGGAGCATAGAAAGAGGAGTGCAGAAGGGATTACACCAGATAGGGTGAGACAAAAGTACTCAGGCCAGGGTCATCCTTTCTTCCCTTTCCTTTCCTTTCCTTTCCTTTCCTTTCCTTTCCTTTCCTTTCCTTTCCTTGCCTTTCCTTGCCTTTTCCTTGCCTTGCCTTGCCTTTCCTTGCCTTTCCTTGCCTTTCCTTGCCTTTCCTTGCCTTTCCTTGCCTTTCCTTGCCTTTCCTTTCCTTGCCTTTCCTTTCCTTGCCTTTCCTTTCCTTGCCTTGCCTTGCCTTGCCTTGCCTTGCCTTGCCTTGCATTGCCTTGCCTTGCCTTTCCTTTCCTTTCCTTTCCTTTCCTTTCCTTTCCTTTCCTTTCCTTTCCTTTCCTTTCCTTTCCTTTCCTTTCCTTTCCTTGCCTTGCCTTTCCTTTCCTTTCCTGTCCTTTCCTTTCCTTTCCTTTCCTTTCCTTTCCTTTCCTTTCCTTTCCTTGCCTTTCCTTTCCTTGCCTTTCCTTGCCTTGCCTTGCCTTGCCTTGCCTTGCCTTGCCTTGCCTTGCCTTGCCTTGCCTTTCCTTGCCTTTTCTTGCCTCGCCTTGCCTCGCCTTGCCTCGCCTTGCCCTGCCTTGGCTTTCCTTTCCTTGCCTTTCTTTGCCTTGCCTTGCCTTGCCTTGCCTTGCCTTGCCTTGCCTCGCCTCGCCTCACCTCGCCTCGCCTCGCATCCCCTCGCCTCCCCTCGCCTCCCCTTCCGTCCGCCTCGCCTTGGCTCGCCTCGCCTCCCCTCCCCTCGCCTTCCCTACCCTCGCCTCCCTCCCTTGCCTTCTTGCCTTGCCTTGCTGTAGCAAAATCTTTAACTTCTTCCCAGCCATCGCTCAGACTGTCCCATAGGGCTTCTCCCATAGCTTTAAAGTGCATCATTCCAATGCAGTTTCATCATCAATCAAGAACACTTGATCTCTGCTCCAGAATAGAAGCTGCTTTACCACAGGTTTTCCCATGTTTTATTCCTCTCCTGGTGCTTCTCCTCTCTCTTCTGGGGATTTGGGTGGGTATCTGGGTGTAGATCTGGGTAGGGGTGGAAAATCTTCTGAATGGTCACTAGATGGCAGCATTTCTCTAGAAATCTGCTTCGGCAAACTAGAGGCGAAGTGGCTTCCCCTCCCTTTTTAGGTTCGGTCTAATTAAGCATACGATTAAACTGTTGTGCTTCATTCGGGAGCATAGAAATAGGAGTGCAGAAGGGATTACACCAGGTAGGGTGAGACCAAAAGTACTCTGGTCAGGGTCATGCTTTCTTGCCCTGCCTTGCCTTGCCTTGAATTGCCTTTCCTTTCCTTTCCTTTCCTTTCCTTGCCTTGCCTTGCCTTGCCTTTCCTTGCCTTGCCTTGCCTTGCCTTGCTTGCCTTGCCTTGCCTTGCCTTGCCTTGCCTTGCCTTGCCTTCCTTTCCTTCCTTTCCTTTCTCTTTCCTTTCCTTTCCTTTCCTTTCCTTTCCTTTCCTTTCCTTTCCTTTCCTTTCCTTTCCTTGCCTTTCCTTCCTTGCCTTTCCTTGCCTTGCCTTTCCTTGCCTTGCTTTTCCTTGCCTTGCCTTTCCTTGCCTTGCCTTTCCTTGCCTTGCCTTGCCTTTCCTTGCCTTGCCTTTCCTTGCCTTGCTTTTCCTTGCCTTGCCTTTCCTTGCCTTGCCTTTCCTTGCCTTGCCTTGCCTTTCCTTGCCTTGCCTTTCCTTGCCTTGCTTTTCCTTGCCTTGCCTTTCCTTGCCTTGCCTTTTCTTTCCTTGCCTTCCTTTCCTTGCCTTTCCTTTCCTTGCCTTTCCTTTCCTTGCCTTTCCTTTCCTTGCCTTTCCTTTCCTTGCCTTTCCTTTCCTTGCCTTTCCTTTCCTTTCCTTTCCTTTCCTTTCCTTTCCTTTCCTTGCCTTTCCTTTCCTGCCTTGCCTTTCCTTTCCTTGCCTTGCCTTTCCTTTCCTTGCCTTTCCTTTCCTTGCCTTTCCTTGCCTTTCCTTTCCTTGCCTTTCCTTTCCTTGCCTGCCTTGCCTTGCCTTGCCTTGCCTTGCCTTGCCTTGCATTGCCTTTCCTTTCCTTGCCTTTCCTTTCCTTTCCTTTCCTTTCCTCCCTTTCCTTTCCTTTCCTTTCCTTTCCTTTCCTTTCCTTTCCTTTCCTTTCCTTTCCTTTCCTTTCCTTCCTTTCCTTTCCTTTCCTTTCCTTTCCTTTCCTTGCCTTGCCTTGCCTTGCCTTTCCTTTCCTTGCCTTGCCTTGCCTTGCCTTGCCTTGCCTTGCCTTGCCTTGCCTTGCCTTTCCTTGCCTTGCCTTGCCTTTCCTCGCCTTGCCTTTCCTTTCCTTGCCTTTCCTTGCCTTTCCTTGCCTCTTCCTTGCCTTTCCTTTCCTTTCCTTGCCTTTCCTTTCCTTGCCTTTTCTTTCCTTGCCTTTCCTTTCCTTGCCTTGCCTTGCCTTGCCTTGCCTTGCCTTGCCTTGCCTCGCCTTGCCTTCCCTTTCATTTCCCTTCCTTGCCTTGCCTTGCCTTGCCTCGCCTCGCCTTTGCATGGCCTCGCCTCCCCTCGCCTCCCCTCGCCTCCCCTCTCCTCGCCTCCCCTACCCTCCCCTCGCCTCCCCTACCCTCGCCTCCCCTACCCTCCCTTCCCTTCCTCCCCTCCCCTGCCTTCTTGCCTTGCCTTGCTGTAGCAAAACCTTTAACTTCTTCCCAGCCATCGCTCAGACTGTCCCATAGGCTTCTGCCATAGCTTTCCCAAGTGCATCATTCAATGCAGTTTCTTCATCAATCAAGAACACTTGATCTCTGCTCCAGAATAGAAGCTGCTTTACACAGGTTTTCCCATGTTTTATTCCTCTCCTGGTGCTTCTCCTCTCTCTTCTGGGATTTGGGTGGGTATCTGGGTGTAGATTCTGGGTAGGGGTGGAAAATCTTCTGAATGGTCACTAGATGGCAGCATTTCTCTAGAAATCTGCTTCGGCAAACTAGAGGCGAAGTGGCTTCCCCTCCCTTTTTAGGTTCGGTCTAATTAAGCATACGATTAAAATGTTGTGCTTCATTCGGGAGCATAGAAATAGGAGTGCAGAAGGGATTACACCAGGTAGGGTGAGACCAGAAGTACTCTGGTCAGGGTCATGCTTTCTTGCCCTGCCTTGCCTTGCCTTGCCTTGCCTTTCCTTTCCTTTCCTTTCCTTGCCTTGCCTTGCCTTTCCTTGCCTTGCCTTGCCTTGCCTTGCCTTGCCTTGCCTTGCCTTGCCTTTCCTTTCCTTTCCTTTCCTTTCCTTTCCTTTCCTTTCTTTCCTTTCCTTGCCTTTCCTTGCC